>NW_016157407.1:29360-80537 GCF_001687245.7 Rhagoletis zephyria | reverse complement strand
GTTTTGAGCCTTTATGAGGTCTTGAATCATATTTTGCATAGTAGACATGAATTGAGTCATACAATGGGTAAGATTCAATATCATTCCTTCTATGCCACAAGTAGGTGGGTTCGGCTGCATTTGCGCAGTATTATTCCTTTGAATATTTGCAAATGTTTCTTGATTGGAGTTTGATTTCGCCGTGCTTGGCTGCGTTTGTAGTTTTAATACGTCGGCAAAAGAAACGTTGGGAACTCGCTGCGCGTTGGCAAAAAAGGCTCCTGGTGTAGCGGTTGATGGCGTGAGATGTTGGTATGTATGTATAAGAGCTAGTTGGAGTAGTGGAAGAGCGTACGGCTGTGTTGCGCTGATTCATGCGAGACTTTAAATTTTTGTATACAGGGAATCCCCTATAATTGGCGCTGTGGTTACCTCCGCAATTACTGAATTTTTTTACAGCCACATCAGCTTTGATAGCCTTGCAAGAAGCGGAAGCGTNCGGTTGATGGCGTGAGATGTTGGTATGTATGTATAAGAGCTAGTTGGAGTAGTGGAAGAGCGTACGGCTGTGTTGCGCTGATTCATGCGAGACTTTAAATTTTTGTATACAGGGAATCCCCTATAATTGGCGCTGTGGTTACCTCCGCAATTACTGAATTTTTTTACAGCCACATCAGCTTTGATAGCCTTGCAAGAAGCGGAAGCGTGAAGGTCGCCACAGTCAACACACACTTATTTTTAGCAATAATTTTAAAAACAGTAATCCCTCATCATCCGTGATTCCAATAATTCAAATGCATATTAAGAACGGGGTGCTTTAAAAAAAAAAAAAACAATATTCTGATCCGATTCGGCTGGCATCCACGACTTTGAAAACAGAATTTTGTTCAAAATTTTCATTCCTGAAAAATAATAATTTATTTTCCATATCCGCATATTCAAGAAAGTATTAAAAACGAATTACAAAAACTAAAACCGAAAAACGTTGATGAAGTTACAGTTTCCCCAAATTCTAAAACAGCCAAAGGAATGAGAACGAAGAATTCTTTTATTCAAATTCTGAAGGGCGCTGTTAAAAGAACGATCTCCCCATTATGCTAGATTCTTCAAGTGAAGATGAAAGTCAGGAGGATACATCCGACATTTTCAGCCCCGATGCAATTCTCATTACTTCTTATTAAATATAATATTCCAATGTTTAAATTCAAGTACTAAATCAAATAAGCGTTATTAAATATTACTAACTTTTCAATTTTTTTAATTTACCACCAGAATGAAACATATATTTTTTAAATCCATATACCTACTGAGTAAAGTTGCAGAAAAAAATAATACCCGATTAGCTAACACTTTTTTATTTTTAACAAAACAACAAATGACTAAATTACAGAAAAAGGCAGTACTTCACTCTTACCGCATTCTGAAGGTTAAGGGTTTTTTTTTTGATTTCTTAAGTGTTCTGTTATAAGAGGATTCCGGTACTTCCCAAACGATATTCCAGCAATAGTCGGCAAGCATTTAAGGTACCAATTTTCCTTGGTAATGCCGGTCAAATCCGGCAATATCCTGGTGGAAGCCCTCTCCATGATCGTCGCTCACTGCTTCCATATTTTCGAGAAAAAAGCTTAGATGAGAATGCAGGAAATGTATTTTTAATGACATGTTACAACCCATCATCTGATATGCACATAGTAATCTACGAACTGTTTCAGCATAGTTAGGAAACTTGTTATTCCCGAGAAAATGTTTGGTCACCTCTATGAATGAGAGCCAGGCCTCTTTTTCTATATCGTTTAAGCACCATAAAAATTGCGGATCGTTGATAAGTTTATTTATATCTGGACCTACAAAAATACCTTCTTTTATTTTCGCTTCACTCAGAGAAGGAAACCTTTTCTTTAGATAAAGAAAACTAGGCGAACTTTTGTCCATGGCTTTAACAAAGTTTTTGATCAAGCCCAGTTTTATATGTAGAGGTGGTAGCATATATTTTTGTTTTTGGGTCCACAAGTGGTTCATATTTAATGTTTTTCTGTCCTGGTATGAATAATGTTCTTTCTGGCCATTTGTCTCGCATAAAGTGCTCTGTCCCATTCACACAAATAGCAGCAGAAGTTGTAGTACCAAGAGAAACGCAACTACTTTTAAATCGGAACATATAGTTTTTCTTCGAGTTTTCTTTCGTCAGATGCATATCCCGTACAAGGTCATCGAGACGCTCCTGATTTAATATCAAAGGAGTTTTGTAAAGTGTGACTGTAGTTCATAAGAACATGAAGGTTCCTGACTATGATATGAAGATGGTTCCTTGTTTTCGGTAGTTGATGGTTTTTCAGAATAGAGAATGGGTTTGTCAGCAGAACTAACGTTAGAATATTGTAAGGCATATTCTTTCTATTCCTATTGCACCCCTTTAGGCTCGTTAGACAGAAATAATAATAGCTAACGTGGTCCGTGGATTCTCGCCAAATGACTGGCTGGACAAATTGAGACAAATCAAGCAAATTTTTATAGTCTTGTGTACAACAATAGTGCGGTACCCAATTTTTGTCAATATGTTTAATTTCCAAACATAGCAAAATAAATCAGTTGAATTAACACACTAACGTGGTATGGTAAACTACTTGTTGATGGCTTCCAAACTATACTAATACTTAAATGAACGAACGTTCGATTTTCAAATTAACATCTCTTTTATGTGTCAACACGTAACTTTTCTAAATAAGCCGATTACTCCGAAATTTAAACTAAAAATAAAAAAAAGGAAATTTTAGTATTAATGAAGGTTTATATAGCTAATATTATTGACGGGAATTATTCAGGTGGGCCAGTGACTGTTGGCTAGTGTTATTTTACTTTAATCACTTTCACTTCTTCTTGGCCTAAAAAATCGCCTCGCTTTATGACTTTTTGCTGACCAGTTATTCGAGTTTGTGCGTGCGTACGATTTCCACTTCGTCGGCCTGAAGAGTCGGTTCGCAGAAAAGTAGCTTCAATGCATATGTGCGTAGATTTCATGAAAATTGGACTACTATGGATTCGGTGGTGAGGAGCAGTACCTCGGAGGAGCCTTTTATACTCGTATATTAGATTTTTTTGATGATTTCGCGAACCACTTCGGGTATTTCCAGGGGCAACAGGTGCTCCGCGTACCACCGGTTACGAACCACGGGTTTAGATGGTGATGACACCAGGTTGTATACATTTATGGAACCGCCTAGTTGTATGAAAGCCCCTAACTGAACCTGCGTTATATTTTACACCCATTGAAAATAGCTGACGCATTAAGTCCTTCCGGAGCCATGCACATCTTTGTATTTTCCAGCCTTTCTCAATTGTTACATTATTCCAGGCCCTTCTTAGTATTCTTTTTCATCGCAAATTGGGAGCCTGAATAACGCCTAAATATACCGCTTCGAAAGTCGTGGGCTGTGGTAATAGAAAGAGGGAAAACAGCTGTATTGGATTAATTTTATATGGCAACTTGTAGGCTCTGTAGATTTAGGCCAACCTGAATAACTCCGACACCCGACACCTTTCGAAGTTTTATGGAAACTTAACATACCTATATATGCACATAAGCATTCGGATGATGTGCAGTTTTTTGTTTTGTATAGCCAGCTAACTGTGCAGCTTGAGCCAACACTTACCCCCTCCGAACAAAGACTTTTATTTTCCAGCTGCATAACGTGATCCCAAATACCTGTCGGGACTTTCCCACGCAACAGTGTTAAATCAAGTAACAAACAAATCGCATTTGTATGCGTTTGGATGCCGGTATCGGAGCCGGTGTCCGTGACGTTGTCAGTGTCGCCTGTTGGCGTTAGTGCCGGCATCCAGAGCCAACAGGTTGCTGCATTTTACGAGTGTATGACGCGTCGCGATGTTCAAATGATTTTTTTTTACTGCTGCTGGGGATGCCATGCTTTTCCCGTATTGTTGCACTATTGTTGATTTGCAGTCGCTCTGGCCTTGCTGTTGTTGTTGTTGTTGTTTTGGCTGTTGTATTGACTGCAATATAAAAACTATAAAAACAGCGCAGCATTTGTAAAAATATGGGTCGGCAAATAGTACAAGGAAAGTTGTTGCCAATGCATTTCACATAACTACGGACATACCTAGGAAGGAGTAGTACATTTATAGTCGTTTTATAGATGCAAAACTATGTATGTACAAACATATGTATGCGTGTACGTATTTGAAATGATTATACATATGCATGTATGTACATATGTATGACCTTGCCTATCGAAATTTGCTACACAAAAATATTTGTAGATACTCGAATGTATGTTTTACTTGGATGATTGGATGTAGGTGTGGGTTGTTTTATGATTATGTAACTGCAACTAAGCGCGTGCAAGAGTGGCGCCTCACGGTGTTGCATGCAGCTGTAGGGATGCATGCAGCGCGTGTCAGGCCGCACGTACACACATACACACACACACACACAGAAGCGTGGTGGTAATCGGCCAGAATGAATTCGGTTACTGAAAGAATTCAAACATTTAACGTAAATAAGTACGCGCGTGTATCTGTGAATGCACATGCAGTTTCAGTGACATGCCCGCCGCAGCTGAAAACAAAAGTCAAAACTCCGAATTTCAATTTTTGCACCAAACATCAATGAACTGTGGGAAATGTGGCGTAGTAGCGTGGTCTAGATGGAGGCCAAACTTTTGCAATGCTTTTGTTGCAGTTGATTTTTATTTGTTTCATTCGAACGCCGGCTGCGCGAGCACACGAACGATGTGCCAACCAACGGCCACGTTGGGACAGTAGTAAAATGGGCAAAGTATAGGCTAAACGTTTTCGGCATATCTATGTGTAAACGAATGACGTTCACGTTGGTGTTTTTAGCTATCCGCCACTTGCAACAAAATATCGCATGGATTTGTTTGCATAGAGCTGTAACCGACGCGCGATTGCGAATGCGGATATGCGCTATAACGCTGCCTGCAACCATTTGTCTCACTAGGGACGTCGCCGCCATCGAAACACGGTCAATTTGTATTTTTTTTTATTTTTTGCACAGGCCGAAGCCTCGATAACAAATCAATTGCTATTGCGATTGTAAATGAATGACGGCATTGAAGCGGCCATTGAACGCATTTCAACGCATTTGACCTGAATTCCAACGCCGTAGTTTAGTGCAAACGTTTCGGTAGTAAAACGCAAAAATGCAGCAGCAAAAACTGTGAATGTAGCAGCAGAATACACGCGAGTCCGGAAAAGTAAAAAGCGTAGACAAGTCTGCGCTAGGTGCTGGTGGCGGTTTTCCAATGTCGCGTCTGTGGCAAGTTGGCATGTTGCATGGCATGGAAGGCGCAAGAGCGCGCGCGGCTGCCATTGGCAACCGAAAAGTGTACCGTCTTTTGTACTAACGATAGTACTTGGCTGCTGTTGCTACATTTGTTTGTTTTCCTTTTTTTTTTGCCTTTCGCGCATTCAATGTGTCTGGTTGCATGCCTGCATGCTGCTTGTTTGCCACGCTAGAGAACTACATAAATATACACACACACACACACACATACACCCAATCGCCACCGTTGCTCAACTGGATTACACAGTTCAAGTAGGGTTTTCCCCGCACCCGGTCGTCAGCAACATCAACGTCAACGCAGCGTCATTGCCATTGCCATTGTCGGCGTTGTTTCCATTGCTGTTGGGTAGATTCTATGGCAGCACAAGTCCCTTGGCGTGGTTGCAGGCGACATCCAGCTGCTTCTGCTGCTGTCTGCTTTTTCCACTCTCAGCTCAACTGCAACACTTTACTTTGGCAAAAGTAAGTGAAAAAAAAAATGTTTCTAGTTGAGTGTGTAAAAACGCATTTCATGAATGGAATTCATTCCCGTGCACCCACATCCATACTCCCACTTTTGCATCGCCATTCAAATGACGGAAAATATACATACATACATATTTACATGCACGCAAGGCATACTTTGAGGCGTTGCCATTTCCATTACAGATGCCGTTCATGCCGTCCGTGTTAGTGCTATGACCTTCAAGTAGCTAACCGGGGAACCCTCGGTTGCGCAGTCTGACAACAGCTCTTTTGAAAACAACCAACCCACTGTATCCGACTTTTCAAGTTCAAAATGTCAACAATCTAGCCAAGAATTTTCGCTTCCTTTTCACCTCCTTAGCAAATTGCTTTATACTGCCGCTCTTTGAGTGGCTTTAGTGGCATTTTTTTCTAATCAACTGCCTCAATGGCTGTTTCAGTTTATTGTTGCTACAATTTCCATTGTTACAGTTAAATCGAATGCCGAGTTGTTATTGTTGGGAATCATGTTTGTAGCGCTGCCAAGTCTGCCACTGTCTTCTGGTGTGAAAAGTTTCCTTTCTCTTTGCCATAGTTTTGCTGGGGGTGTTGCAGGCAGCAGCCGCGCTTAACACACTTACTGGGACATGCATGCATAGCAACGTGGACATACATACACTTTCAAGCAAATTCAAGCACTGCAAATAGTCCATGTAAATGTATATTTTTATCTAAAAATATGTATTTTTTCATTCTTTATTCGGGTCTGGGACACGTGCTCTTTCTTCAATTCCGCTGCTCAGGATTTTTTCTTTCATGACAAGTTGTGCTTTTCTTTTACATCATTACTCACTCTCGGTTATTCTGCGTTACTTAACTTAAATACATTCATACATATGTATGTAGGTACATACACACTTATATAAGTATGTACAACTGTGCTTGGTCGGTCTGTCCGGATTTCCCTTTGTGTGGCAAATGTTACTGTAGCTTGTCTCCCCTTTGATTTTTTACCTTGCTCTGTACATCGCTTTTCTCCAGCTTGATTACGCAACCATTTTTTCTCCCAGCACTATTTGAGTGCTATACCGAAAAGGAAATGTATGCAGGTTGAAAAAAGCGTTTGTCTGCATTAGAGTTCAGGTTCATCGAATTGTGGCAGGAAATCCCTGGAAAGCCGGAGAAATTAAATAACTTCACCACCTCCAACATGAGTTTCAGACGTTATGCAGTTGTAGTTGGATTTAGATAACAGGTGTTGAATATTTTGAAGAGACGTTCGCTGTGAGAGGCTGCTCTAAGCAAATGATGCATCTAGCTAGGGTGATTGCCACGGTTTCTTTGAAATGCGCATTTTTAGATTTATTTATAGACAAGAATCGAAAATTGTATATATTCAAATATTTTATTGAAAGTGGAACTATACCCTTTTAATTAGGCTAGTTATTTGTCACTTATGTTTGTTTTTTAACTTTTAAGATTTTTCAAGTAAAAAGTTCATTCCCTAACAAATACCATATAAAACTATGCTTAAAATTTTGCAGAACACTGAAAAAAAAAATTCATCAAAATTGCCAACATATTTCTCAGAAGCGCTATAAGCCAATTCAATTTTAGTGTAATAATGTGCAAGCGTAAAGTGGCTAAAACTTACCGTTAATTTTTTAGATTTTTTTTTTGCCGCAGGTGTGTAGTGCTGAATTTCAAAATATGTAAATCTTTTAAGAAATTTTAAAAGAGCACTTAACCCTTTCGCTATTTTGATGCCATAAGGCGTCATGCTTTTTTGAATGCTCACAGATTTAATTGAGCTTACCTGAAATTATATTTTTATATGCAACGCTGTAATGGGAAGTTTTATAAACTATATTTTAATACGATATTATTATATTATTTATATCCTTAGTAGATGAAAAATTTCAATTTTAAAACTTTACTAAAACATCGATTTTCTTCTGCTTAGAAAGGTCTACATTAAAATACTTTCTTAAGCGGGTTTCACTGTATACGTATATTTATTTACAAGCACTAACTAGACTTTCTTACTTGTTATGGTTAAATTACTGACAGGCTCAATTTCAATTCCGCCTTAATATTCCCTGCCGGGTATCAAGGCACTTTTGTCCCCTATTTGTGAAAGCTTGTAAAACTAATTTTGAATTGCACGACCCACTCCGTTGCTTATGCCAGGATTTTAACTCTCATTCCAGCACGTTTGATATATCAGAACCGCTTTTCAGTATTAAGAAAGCGGTGCTCTCCTCTCTCTCAATAAATGAATTATTAACATAAAGACATAAAATCAGCTGATGAATTTAGTTATGTAGCTGAACAGTTTTAAATCTCGACACTTAGCAAACTCCTGCCTATCCTGACTCGGCGCAAAAATTGAAAATACTGGTTCCGTACGTCATGCGGATTGCGCCCCTCGTGCGGATGTGCGGGAATGGAGGGTAAAAACCGTTGGGATTATTATTGTTATAAAAAAAAACTATTTAATTTATTAATCTCACATCTCTAGAAAAATTCTTTTTCGATCAACAAGATGTAAGTATATTTATTTTTAACGATGTCAGTGGGAGTTTTCCAAAAAGTTGATTTTCCTCTGTATTTTTTGACCGCCCTAATGTACATATGTATCTATGTATATATATGTATGTATGCCCATTGGTCGGATTGCATCAGCATTTATTATTCAAGTTATCGATTTATTTGTGCATTTAGCCACAAATATACATATTACAAGTATGCTAACTCATAAACAATAGCACCCAAATGTATGTATGTACTATACATATGTACAGAACACTTTTTCAAGTTCAGTCAAGTTCAACTTTGTTTTCATCCCGCATTTTCTGCTTTGGCTTACGGCCTACAGCACAGCTTTGTTTAGTTCACAGGACCTTTCTCAAAATAGGCAATACACGTTAGCCAAAATATCCTTTCTCCATATGTATGTACATCATATATGCACATACATACATTTAAAGCAAAAACATAAATTTGAACCTAGACGACATTAACAATAACAAAACAATAACAAAACAACAAACAATAAGTAAAGATTGCCAAAATAGCAACATGACGGCAGTGGCAGACAAGAACTTTGTCCTGTGGCAGTGATTTGCAGAAAATATGAGTGGCAGCTCAGACAAGCCCAAACCAAACAAAAAACGAAGCCCAACGAGGCAAGAAAAAGGCAAGTCGAGTCAAGTCAAGTCAAGTCAAGTAAAGTCAGGTCTGCCAAATTTGGTGCTGCTCGAAAGCGTTGCAGGGATTCCTCCTTGGCTTTGAATTTGCTGTAGCTATTGTTGATTCTCACGCTGTTGTGCTAAATACTCCCCAAGGAGCAGACATCATGAACACGTGTTATATTTACTAATTTTGGATATTTATTTTTGGGCATTGCGAAGTAGGAAATGCTTTTGAGTTGTTATTGGTGTGTTGTTTTTGTTTTGCACTTTCCACTTACTGGGAAAGACTAAACAGAAACAAAATTATTTCGAGATAAAAACCAATGCCTTTTCTCAATGCAAGAGTGGGCGAGTTCTTTGATAGAAATACGTACATAAGTATGTACGTATACGTAATACGTACATAAGTATGTACGTATACGTACCTTGTACGTATTTACGTATTTCAGTTTAAAATTATATCGACTTATCCAATAATGAATGAAAAATAGAAGTAATATTGTTATGTAAATTTTTTAAGCTTAAACCGTTTTGTCATATGAGGGGATTTTTTCAAAAAACTTATTTAAGAAACAATTTTTATTCATAAAAAAATTCCATTTTTGGAGATATTTTCAAATCGGTCCAGCTCGCCCTAAATATTAATATTTTTCCGAAATATTTTTTTTGACGTCTTAAATTATAATAGATTTTATAATTCCAATGGAAAAACAGTACAGATTTTTTTTTTTGTATGGGGAGTGATGCAGTCTAATGAACATACATACATAGTATGTAAATACGTTCTTAGATTTTTTTTTTTTACATTACATACTTATTAGAATATTTTTGTGTATGTGCCTCGTCGGCAAAATGTCGTAGTTGCTGTGCGTCGTCTGCAGGCGTTTGGGTTGAGCTCTCTCCGGCTTCTTCAACTGCATTTGTTGGTGGGTTTTGCTTTTGTCCTTCATTGTGCTAATGCTTTGTTCAACATTTTGTGAGCCACCACTTGTACATTTCCGTTTCCGGCCAATTATGTCTACTTCCGCTACGAGAAAATGTTTTTAAACTGAAAATTCGCTGTGGAATTGCAAAGGCTTTGAAGAAAAACAAGGATGTGAATGAAGACTTTAAAAAGTAAAACTGTACGCGTAATCAAAGAAGCTCCCTACAGTGAAAAGCCAAACCAGTTAGAAAAAATACTAGTTCATTAACTAGTACATATGTGCTTACCAGTTCGACAATTTCGGAGAACTTAAGCGTTCAGCGACATATGCCTTTGAATTGCCAAAGTCTAAAATATAACGGAATGAATTGATTTTCTTACAAATGTCGGCTGTGGCCTCACGTGAAGATTACTGGTTCTGGTTCTAAGATCGCAGGTTGGAAGCCGCTTGGAGGTTGTTAAGCTTTTTAAAGATAAATCAATGTAAGTAAAAATAATTATTTCAATTTAAATTCAAATAACAAATTTGAAAATCTAATTGAATTGCAGAAAAAAAACATACACACGGCAAGAAATGATTGTGCCATAAAAAAAAGAAATTAAAACAAAATATTTTTTTAAAATTAAATTTAAAAATTACAATAAAACCATAAACAAAAATTTAAAACAAATAAAATTAAATAAATTTATCTGCCCCAGGAATGAATTGGCAGACTATCTCATCAACTGGTATGATGCTACTAGTATTTCTACTAGTAGATGCTAATGCATAGCCTGACAAATGACATCTCGTAGGGCAACGCAATGTTAAAAATACCATTCGCTAGCATTGAAAAAGGAGAGAACGTGTACTAGTTGGACTGAAACGCAAACTGGTAGAATTCTAGTTCACAACTAGTGGCTTTCCCTGCAGGGAGGCTACATCGATTCACAAGTACTTGACAATTGCACATTTCATAAGTTTAGTTTGTAGGTCGTTAAAACGAATCCGATTTTAGAATTGCTTTATCACTTCAAGTTTTTTTTTTAAACAACCATAAACTTGGTTCGGTCTATGTTCGAGCTTACGTAGCATCGCAGCATTTTGGCTCCCAAAAATTACATATATCAGATATATTGCATTAAAAAGTTACACCACCCTGATGGTCGAAAAAATAGTTAAAAATAATAAATTTTTTCTGACGCAGATATGAAATTTATAAAAAAAAATTGTTTCACGTGCACATAAAAGTGCAAAATTAGGAATACTTTCAAAAAAAAAAAATGTATAAATATAAAAAGGCGGAGATATGATTCATCTGTTAGCCGCCTCCTTTTCAAAATGGAGTACAAGATTTTGCAATCCAACATTTTCTGAAGCTTTGAAAATGTTTTTCTTTTTTAAAACGGATGTAGCTATGGCGGTACGTACTACGTAGCGAAACGTTTTTAATTTTTTTTTCTGAAAAAATTTTAGTGGTTTGCACAAAACGACATGAATTTTCAGGAAAATGTTTAGTTAATAAAATTAATAACTTAAGAACGGGATATCTGTCAAAAAATCGCTACGTAGTCGTGTAGTTTGAAGAAAGTCGTTTCGAGAAAAACGCAAAAGAAAAAATGTATCGCCTTTCGTCGCCGTTCTACCACTCCTATTTCCTACTGTTGTAACTTCTGAAGTACTTTGAATTTCTAAATCAGGGAGTGCTTGAAATGTTCCTAAGAGTTTCTTAAGCGGAATAAGATTTTCTATTTTTTTCCCTTGAGGCATAACGTCTTAAGGCAATTTTACTACTGTATTCTTGCTTATAGTCTTGAAAAAAAAGCTATAGTAGTTCGAAAATTGCATATAAAATTTCTCGATGAAAGGAGAAGATATCTACTCGAGCACACGTCGTCTATTGAAAGCTTAAGCAACAAATGCATTGGTTCCGTTACGGTTTTAACAAGTAAGTACATATGTATATCCGAGGGCCGCTCTCGGCGGTTAAGTATTGATTTTCGATGCACTAAATGCGGAACGAAAGTTAACTCGGTCCAGGGGACATTAAAATTGAAAGTCCCTAAACGAAACTTTATGAAATGAAAATGTATTCCTGTGCTCATCTGCTTTCATATTTGATACTAATTCAGCTTAAAAACTAAATTTATTCAACCTTAAATTTTTTCCTTTCCACTTGCTAATTGTCAAGTTTGTCCTTAAACATCTTTGCACCTGCAAATGTCTATAATTACCGCAATGGCCACAAAACAACAACAAAAAGCACAAGAGCGATTTTTGCATGTGCATAAGTATTCTCTTTGTATTTTTAGACCAAGCAACTAAGCTGTCCCCTACTCCACCATTACTGGCATTACTTATTATCCTTAAATCTTCTTTTTGTGTACATGTATGTAACGCAGGCATGTAGTGGTTCTTGCAATTTCGGGTCTGTATTCGTAAACAGGTTCGTGTGAACCAAATGACGACGTTCGTTTTCGCACAGTGATAAGAGATGTTGGCGAAACAGAAAAATAAATATTTTTGCTTCAATGTGCATAGACTTAACTTAAATTATTGTGAAGCATATCTAAGCTTTCATTTAGAAGTGGTGGTAGATAATAATAAGTTTTAAGCGGCACGCATGAAATTATAAAGCAGCTATAATTTTTTAAATTTTAATAAAAATATCAACAACTTGTAATCATCGAAAATAATAATCCTTTAGATCGGGGATAATCATTATTTTTTAAATTTTAATAAAAATATCAACAACTTGTAATCATCGTAAAACAGTCTCGTTTGTGTTCATAGGTCCTACTGTAATTTATAATGATTTTTATTTTTCGAGTTTGACCTATTAAGATTACAAATAATAATTAATATTTGAGTTTTAATAATTTTCCAAAGGAAAATATAATCATTTGATTTTTTTTTCGATCAAAATTAATTATTATTTTATGATTTTAAATTTTTCGCTCAAACAAAATAATTACACAGGTTTACAAAAAAAAGTGTATGCATATTAAACTAAACCTATATATCCCTATGCTATTCGACATGCTGAATGCGAATCCAAGGTCCGGCGAATAATATAGGGAGACCGAGGTTTGGTTCAATATGCATAAACTTTTGTTTTATAAACCTGTGTAGTCATTATTTTTAAGTGGGAAAATAAAACTCAATAATAATTATTATCTCTGAGAGAAAAAATTAAAATCAAAAAATAATCTTTATTTGTGAAATCAAAAAACATGCCAGATTTTAGGTGACAGAGAAAATACCTAAATTTTTGGCATGTGAGTAACTTTGCAAGCAATCATAATATGCTTAGTCAGAATGCTCCACTGTGCTCGAAATTGTTTCAGCATATAACGAGGATATTCTTTCAGTTTCATTGCTCGCAAAACAGCTCGATACTCGACCAGCCAACAAAGCAGCTTGGCTACCAAAGCTGATGCCACCGGAAGAAGCTGGGTGCGTGCGCGCGGAGGAAGTGCAAAGCTCAGAAAATCGATATGCCTCAGACGTAAACCGCCCCAAAATTGCCACTGACAGCCATGGTCATAAGTGTCTATGTGCCTGGTGGTGGCTGTTGGCTGCTGTCTGCTTGAGCAGTAAGCGTTTGTGTAAGTAGGCGAGCGGGCCATGTGCTGTGATGCACATGTGAGATAGAGACAAACTGAGTAACTGACACTTTCACACTGTTGTATACGAGCATTTCTGTCATCGGCACATTCTATTTTGCACGGCTTTCGTGCTCAGGCGCTTCCTTGCGTTGCCTTGCCCGTCGACCTTTCCTTTAGCCACCGCTTCTTTTTTTTTATATTGCAGCAACTCTTTTGTTGTTTCGCATTGTCATTTGGTTCTCGCGCACTTTGCCACTTCATTTTCGGGGAGTTTCTTTGTGTTTTACCTTGGACGTCGGTAGTCTCCGGGTCACTTGGGCTGCGTCGTCGCCAACGACAATGTTGCTATGTTGCTATGTTGCTTGCCCGCTCAACCACTCAATGTGCTCAGCTAAATTGTCCTTCGCTGGAGCTGATTCAAGTTTTGAAAATTGGTTGCAGCACTCTCTTCTGCCAGACGATTTCTTAGGAGAGCGGCTAACGCTGCCCGCTCTGGGGCGCATAACTGCGGTTTTCGCGCATTTTTCTTTGTTTTCCGTTTTATTTGCTCCTTTGAAATTGGAGGGTTGCTGCCGAGTTGGTTTTGATGGTCGTGAAATTTCGTGAGACGAACTTCGTGCACTTAGCGGAAGCATTGTCCTGCAGCTATTTTCCGCATTTTTACATTTTGTTTGCAATTAAGAATAACTCGATTGCTGTGCATGTGCTTTTCTTTTTTAATATCATACTACATACATATACATACATAGATATATTGTGAATATTTTGTTTTCAACTTTTGCTCAATTTTATTCATATTTTTGTAATATTCATGTTAAAGCTATTTTATTTTTGCATTGCTCTTTACGTAATTACAATATTATATGTATCTGTGTTGTTTATGTCGCTTTGAATTTGCTTTATGTGTGAGTGGAAGTATTTTTATTTCTATTTGTTTTTGCCACTGCTACTTTTATCAATATTCAGCGGATTTCCTGGCCTTACACCCAAATCTACTCAAGGAGTGTGTATACATACTACGTTGCTGACGTCGTTGTGTGTGTTTTTTTATTTTGTTCCTGATTTTCTTGTAGGTTTTGTTTTTGTACATTAACAAGCAATACATATCGTATGTGTGTGTGTGTGTGTGTGTTGTGCAATTTGTATTTTACTTGCTGGTCGCATAAGGTGGGCGCACAGGGCGTATGAGCTACTTTCTGCTGCAGCTACTTCCTTCTACTTCATGCTTACAGCGCTCTCTTTTTCTCAATCCTTTTTCATACTTACATACGTATGTAGATATGTGGTTTTTGCGAAGGCTGCTATTTTCCGCATTTTCCTTCATTTCTCGTTTTCATCGCTTACATGTATGTACTCGGTATGATGGCTGCTGCTCCCACCTTCAACTTTAATTTCCCTCCCACCGCCGGCGCACACCGCGTGGTTGAGTCGTAATTGAAATTTGTGGCTGCATCAATATTTGCCATTTTCTTTTTATTGCTTCTGTCAGGTAATTAAAAATTTTCCAAAGTCGCATGAAAAATTTATAGAGCTGCAGTTTTATAATTTAATTGCTTTACTTAAAATGTAATTTTAGCGAAACGGAGAGAAATAAATAAAATTGACTACAGCTACAAGATTTTTCTCTTCAATTTGGCTATTCATTTTGTGTAAAGACAAACGCTATTGCGTTTAATAACTTTTTAATTTATCGTTCTAATATAAAACTGCCCTATCCAGCATTGAATAGCTCGATTAAATTTTAAGTTCTTTTAGCGTCCACTATGGATGGTGATCCATTGAGTGTCGTGCCCAACATAGCTCTTAAGCTTGCATACCACCAGTGCGCTTCCTCATTTCTACAAGTTTTTAATGGATGTTTCGCGAATGGAACTTTCCCTCAAATCTGGAAGAGGCAAAAGCTTCTTTTAATACCTAAGCCGGGTAAACCTCTGGATGATCCCTCAAGTTTTCGGCCTATTTGTCTGCTAGACACAGCAGGTAAAATCTTGGCAAACTAATTCGGGTTTAGAAAAGGGAAATCCACTGTGAATGCGGTAGCAGAAGTCAATAACTTAGCACGGGATCCAATAAGCGGTACACGGTGTCTGGAAGGAGCAAAAGAGTACTGCGAGATTATTACCTTAGATGTAAAGAACGCGTTCAACTCTGGCAACTGGGCTAAAATACTCGATAGACTGGAAAGTGTTGGAATTTCTTAATATCTTCGAAAACTAATACGAAGCTATTTCCATTCGCGAGTGCTGTGGTACGAAACGGAGGAGGGCCCTCAACGGGCTGAGATAACAAGTGGCGTTCAACAAGGATCCGCAATAGGCCCTTTTCCATGGAACATTATGTATGATGGAGTCCTTCGTAGGTAGCGCTACAAATTGGCGACCACATCATCACGGCTTAATACGCGAGGACCGAAACAGCGCAGGCGCTTACTCTTAGCGAGCATGGTTAAAAGCAAGGAATGCAACCGATTCAAAATAACGTTCCGGTGTGGGTTTCGGTTTTGCCAAATGTTTAGGTTTCGGTTTTGGTTTCGTTCTTCAAAATTTATTTCGGTTTTGGTTTCGGTTTCGTTCCGGTTTCGGTTTTTCACAGAAATTTTGTTGATATTATTTAGATCACAATGTCTTAAAGGTTGAGGAAAGGAAATTGAAAATTACAGTTCACTGATAATATCAACACTAGGCTCTTTCCCTAACAGTCTGGACCGGATTAGGTAATTAGAGAATAAGAGGAACATTTTCTTTCAAAAATGGAACAAAGTCCAGAAGTACGGGAACNTTTCAATTTTTCCTAATAAACAATCGTGGTACAAACTCAATACAAATATTAAAACCAGTTTTCGCTGAAAACTACACAGATACACAGCAACAACGTCATCACCAGATTCACCTAAATGTTTCCTTTTTGCTGTAAAACTAAAGGTGTATGAAAACTAAAATATAGTTGTTATTTTCGTCATATATTTACTACATAATTAAGAAACCCCTTCATTTCTGTGTCCTTTACAACTACACATGTGAAAATGAAAATCAAAATGACTTCTTCCAAATAACCGATGCCAGATCGAAGATTTAATTTATTAGGCACCATTTTAGTAGCTTTTTGCGAAAAGTTACCTTGGCATACTTATTTACTACTTAACAAGAATTTTGGCAAAATATTGCTGATTTTGGTTACATTCGACAATTTTTATTGAGCTCGCGGCCGTTTTTTAATGAAAATTAAACATTCCAAAAAAAAATTATTAGCAAAAACCAACAACCACATGATCAAGTGAATTGCAGCGGAATAGATGCGCTTGATTGTGTTGGCATAACAAAAATGAAAATAGTGGAAATAAGCAAATGAAAATTTAAAAGGTGTACTTAGCACGGTGCATAGGCAACTGCCTGAGTCAACGGGATCGTCGGTTCGAAGCCTACTGATAGAAGTCTGATGAGGAAATGTGGTGATTTCCGAAATAGCTATCACTTCTACCATTTTTTCAAATTATTGTTGCTTTTCCACGATATATTTTCATTAAAAATGGCCTCGAGCTCAATAAAAATTGTTGAATATAATTGTTATAAGGCCAAAAAATAAGAAAAAACAAAGATTTTGATTAAATAAATCATTTATTTCAAAGAAATTTTGATTTATTATTTTTGTAAATTTCTGGAAACCGATTGAAACCTGTGACTGAAATGGTTTCGGTATCGTTCCTTTTCAGGTCAAGATAACGGTTACGGTTTCGGTTCCGGTTTTGAAAAACGAAACGGTTTTACATGGTTACGGTTTCGGTTTGGGTTTCGGTTTCATTCCTTGGTTAAAAGCCAAATACTGTATGCGGCCCCATTTTGGTCAAACGCGGCACAGTGTCCAGCATACTTCCGCGGAGTCAACTCAAAATACCGTTTATGCGCGCTCCGAGTTGTAATCGCCAGTATGATACCCGTAGATATACTGGCGAGAGGGCACGACGAAGTAGATTTTTATCTGAGTCAGTTCTTTAGTGGTCATGGCTGTTTTAAGACATACGTGTTTAAATTCAAACATGAGCACGACCCGTACTGTGACTTCTGTCGAAGTGGCGTGGAAGAAGATGTCCACCACGTATTCTTTGAGTGCCCTCGATTCGATCGGCAGATGAGTCATCTGAACTAGTCAGCAGTCGACTATATGGTGAAGGGAGCCAGTGAATGGGCATCAACCAGCGACACACTAACTTCAACTTTGAAGGAACCTAGAGAAACAGCGGCGTATCACCCGTGATTAAGCCAACTCTTAGCATAGCCGCGGACTGGAACCAAACTGTGATATTCACCCTACCAAAGCGTAGGCGCGGACTGGAACCTAGGCCGTTCCAGCCGCTCGAGCAGTGCGACTTAGAAAGTTGTGCGGAATTGGCAATTTAAGATCTCGAAAACTCGGGATTCACAAAATGGTCCGGGATTTGATGCCTTACCTCAGGCATACAAATGTTAAGGCATTTATCGCAGTTTCTGTACCAACCGTCCGTAGAATAATTCCCCCATAAAAAGCCATTCTTCTAAATTAATAAATTCGCACAGTTTGACAAAGACTGGTAACAGCTTCTGTAAAATTGTAGTGAGACGAAACAATCACGTGTAAGTTGTACATCTTGCGAAAAATATGCAAAACATTCATCTTATAATGTGTTGGTTTGAGAAAAGCTCTTATATGAGTTTCATCCTCATTAAAGTCTTATCAGCTCGAGATTTCAAAGGATTCTCATATTGGTTGCTTGTGTTTCCGACAGGGGCTGGTGTATTGCGGAACGTTTTCTGTCTTCCCTTGCTGTGACGCGAATATCTTTATAAATACATGTTCATGTCGTATTATTTACTCGTATTGCAAAATGAAAAACACTAGCCACGTTACACTTATTTATTAGCCAGTTGTGTAACAAAGTCACCTACGATTTCTTCTTTTCCATGCGGTATCGATAATATATCGCCAGCACTAAGAAAACAAGTTACATATCCTTTTGGAAAGGATACCATGGTATCCGAAAAAAAATGTTTCAGTTTATCACTGGTTACGTTACACTTAAAATTTGTGGTAGATTTAATTTCGACTAAATAAATTTTTGCTAACTCGGAACGTATTCTGTTAAAATAATATTTTTTCTATCTTCCGGCAGAATCGCTACGCTAAATGAAAAGTCTGTAGTGTATTCTAATAATCACCAAAATGCACAGTATTTGAAAGAAAATATCGGACTGGTTTATTTTTCTGTGGAAGCGACCGCATGCTACTTCATTAAAATACCCAATTTTTTTTAACTTTTTTCAACAAGATTTCTATAAAAGTTTTCTTAAATATTACTTTTGCCTTTTTATTGTCCTAATACGCCAAGGTAATAATTATTCTTTGATAAGTTTTAATTAGAAGTGACAAACTTTCATATTGGCAAACGAATCGTGAAGAAATACCAAGCAAAAGAAAGAAATCAGTCAATGAGACAAAAGCAGAAAGCATATACAGGGTGTTTGGTTGCCGACTTCAAAGATTTTAAGGCTACATTCTGTAGTTCATTTCATTTCGAAAGACACCTAAAAGTTAGGGTCCAACTCGAACGCCCTAGGGACGGCAGCCATTTTTATTTTTATCTTGCCTCGCTACGAAGGTGTGCCTTAAAAGGATTATATCTTCTAATTTACATGTAAATCTTATGCTTACGAAAATACATACTTCCGATAGCCAATAAAACTGTCTGGTAAATAACGTTTAAAATTCCTTTTTTTTTATCAGACACTTAAAACTAGTGAGCAAAGTGCAGGAATTGAATTTTCTTAACATTCCGTTGCCGACATGAATTTTACTACACGGTTACTAACATTGGTCTGCATAGAAGTTCAGCGAATGCTAATTTCTTTACATTAAATACATGTGTTTGGATTGGACATTTAATTCTTATTAGTTGTTGTTGTAATCAATAAAAATAAAATAAACATAACAAAACCAGATAACAAAATTTAATTAAATAATACATACTAAAATAACACGTTAACAAAAATTCGAGTGCAGTAATTAATTTTTAAATAAAACAATAAATAGAATTTTCAACACAGTACCGCACTCAAAACATATAAATACTAACATCGGTCTCACAGACCGAATCACTGAAAAAGGAATAAAACATAACATAGCAGCGATCAATCTACACCAGCATCAACAAGATCACTGATCAACCGAAAGGTATACAAAGCAAAGAAGTTCAAAAGGCTCAAAACTGCTGTACAGCAAGCTTTAAGAATGTGTTCGGCCTGTGAGACAGCATATTAGTAACGGCGTTAAGTAGAAATTAAAATTAATGGCAGTTAAAAAAAAAAAAAATTCTCAAGAAATATGTTAGTAGGTCCGATAAATTTTAAAAGCTACTAGAGAAAATGGACTTTCGGGGTTATTGTTGTTTGGAAACTGGTCACAGACTATCGAGCCCTAACCGCCAAAATAACGTAAGCGACATTTTTTTTCAAAATTTTCATTTTGATGCAGAAATGCATCTCAATGCTCTAGGAATATTTCTGCATCAAAAAGAAAATTTTGAAAAAAATGTCGCTTACGTTATTTTGGCGGTTAGGGCTGGATATGTAAAAGTTATTTTATGGCTAGAGATAAGTTCAGTCAGATGATTATTTAAGCCACAAAGGCTGCAAAATCCGTTATGAAGTTCTAGCTCTAATCACGTTTTATGAATATATTGCGCACAATTTCTGTTACAGTATTTTTTTCGAAATTTCCACCATTTTCTCTTAAGCAAGCTGTACCACGCATTCCCATTTGTCGTGCGGCTCTTGAATCAGGCTTCGGTCTTACCTAGCCATAACTTTGGGTGCTTTCCAAGTATGAATTTTTCTTCTAGAGAAGTTTAGAATTGAAAGAGGCTGATGCTTTGTATTTTGACGTTTTGGAACGAAATTTGCTTTTTGAAGGATTTCTGGAATTAAGGCTCAAGGGGTCGTCCCTTCAGGCGGGACCTATTGGGTTAAAATGTTCTACGAAAAAAAATCCCATGAAATTTTACTGTACACGCCTTATACCATGTTCTGACCGACAACGAAAACACTTTGAAAACGAGTTTTGGGATTGTGGGCTGAAGTCTGTTCACACCGGCTGTAGGCGTTTTCGTTGACATTTCTTACATCCTTTGTTTACAATTTTGCTACAAAAAAAAAGACAAAATCAAAGTAGATTTCTTTAATTTTATTCTCATAAACAACTTTTTTTATTGTTGTTTTAATTTGGCCAGCCAATTAACAATAAATCCGAACTGGCATATTAAAGATGATAAAATATGACTTCCACTTCGATAAATAATCGGAAAAAACTAGTGCAGACACCTATTAGAATCAGTGGAATGTGAGTTTTCAAATAGTTTTCAGCGAAAACTGGTTTTCGTTTGGCAGATTTTACATGGACGAAAACATAAGTTTTAGGTCGAAAACCAGTTTTAGCAACGAAAACATGTTTTCGATGTCGGTCAGAACATGGTATTAACCTTCAAATTAGCTCAGACATTTATTTTAACAATTTTTCCACTTTTTTGAAAGTAACTTAGGTCGGGACATGAAAACTTAAGTAGGTCATAAAATATAAATACGAGCTGACTTTTGCAAATCCATTGATATTTTTGTTACTGATAAAAACCTCTAACCTTAGGCAAATTTGAAAAGCAAGTTCAAGTTCAAACAACAATAGTTCAAAAATAGTAAACCTAAACTTTAAAACTTGACGTTGTTCCTTGGATGAGATAACCGACCGTCGACAAATTATCGCGGATTAACAATTTAGTTTTTTCAAGAAACAGCGTTGCAAGAAAAACGTTTTCTTTTTTTTACGTTATCTACTAGATAATTTTTTGGCCTTTGAACTAATCTATTTTCCTTATATGATATAATGTTTCAAGATACACCTTCGAATAGAGGCAACATAAAAGTGGCTGCTATTCCTAGGGCGTTCAAGTTGGAGCCCAACTTTTAAGTATATTTCGTGAGGAAATGAGCCACAGACCGTAACCTTAAAGCCTTTGAAATCGCTAAGAAAACACCCTGTATATAAAGTGATAGGCGATGTTGTACATACAATATACATATCGCGCTAATGTCTCGGGGAAGGCAAATACATTACAAAGTCGCGGTAAAGAAATGAAAGAAGAAGAACCGTCGGCCAAGAGAAGAACTGGTCCAAGATGTTGCAGCTCGTTATCAGTCAGTAGAGCAACAAGAAAAAGAAGTAACGACTGCAGCGGGAAAAAAACTTCATTAATCGATGTCGCAGCAAGTTCATTGCAGCAGCCATGGCCGGAATAGTGTGAAAAACAAGAACAAAAAAAATACGTCATCAGCAAAATAATAATTTTAAAGACATGTTGCTGCTGCATCAGCGCTGAGCAGTCGCAAAGCAAATGAGCCTTAGCAATCGACAGCGAAAAAAGTCAGAACAAAGTAAAAAACTTAAACAAATGCGCACATCAGGCTGCTGTTTTTGTTGGAAAAGCTCTTAGCATTTTTTCGACTTCTTTTTCTATTGCTTATAATTATTAAATAAATAATTTATATTTGTGTGCACTAAAAAACGCCGCAGATTGCTCATTGCAATTTAGTAATTGCAATCAATCATCTCTGTTGCCTGCCTGATTGCAAGTAAGTGCACGGCCAGCGAAATATCCGAGATAAAGAGTATTTGAGTTGGAAAGGGATGACGAAGGAAGCCAGGCATTGAGGCACAGCGGCGAGCGTACTGTTGCCAGTCTGTAATGCTTGACTGAATAGCTGGCGGAGGGAATTGATTGAGTGATTGATGATTAATGCATTTCGCTTGCAAATTCGACGAACCAAACAACCAACCAATCAGCAATGGAGCCAACCAACCTACCAGCCAGGCAACCAAACAACCAAACAACCGAGCGACGGGGGCCAACTAAATTACATTGTAAGCACTAAACCAGGTTCAAGCGATAAGAATGTGGCGGGTTGCACGGGCGGCGACATTGGCGACCAACGCAAGGATGATGGTGCAAGTGCTCGCCAAGGCAAAGATGAAAATGTCCAGTCAGCAAACGCGCAGAAATGGCGCTTAAGATATGCAGCAGCATTGTTCCTGAACTAAAACTAGTGCTCGTATTATTTCTATGCCAACCAAGACGCCGCTGCCTGTTGATATTAGTTTTGCTCTTGTTTTGCGTTTTGCGTTTTGTTCTAGGGTTCCTGCTCTCTTGCCTCTGGCTAGCATTTGCCTGTTTAAATATGCATTTTCAATTAAGCGCAATTTCGATGCAGCGCACATTCGCCACATTCGCCACCTTCGCAGCAGCAGCAGCAGCAGCAGCATCAACGCGTTTTCTCGCTGTTGCCATCAAGTGGTTGCGGACGGAGAAGAAAGAAGGAAAGAGCAGCGGGTCTTGGGTGGTGAGTAAATGCTGCCTTCAGAATTTCGTGTTTACCAAAGTTGCAAACAAGCGAAGAAGCAGCTTTTTGATTGTTTTAGATTCGTTTTTCTTTTTTGCTACCATTATTGCCTACAACGCATTCCTATTAAAGCAGCTATATTCTAGTAAAATGTAAGAAGTATTTATAAGTTGGCATATGCTTGTGCTTGAGCTTTAATATCTTGTGCACGTAAGGCTCGAAGGTCGAGGCCGAATATGGTTTTACGCAATAAACGCAAACATCGATGTAGCAAAAAAACGATACAACTGTTGTGCTCTATTTCCAAGCGAAGAAGCTACAGAAAAAGGGAGGGGACGGTGCGCAGTGGTTTCGATGGCAATCGCGGGCGTCTGACTTGGAGCAAGCGGCTCGCTATATAAACGTGTATTCGCAGTCATGAACCACCCGCGTCCCAGAAATGGGTTGTGCGCTATGTTTGGGACCCGCCCGTAAAAACCCCTTCCAATGATGAAGAACAATAAAGCCTCGGATGAGATCCCCCTTTTGATGTCGACTACGATTTGAGGGCATGCACCTGGAATGTCCGCACCCTTAATGTGGAAGGTGCCTTGCGACCTCTACTACAGCTGCCATTTAAAGGAGCGCAGATTCCATGTTGGATTTATAGTGGGAGAGAGACTGCGTCGCCGAGTATTGTCGTTCACCTTGTACTGTTGTTCTCTCTGTATTTAGGTCTTATGAGTTCCTTTCAGTGATTGCGATTTTTGAACCTCAATTAAAAATATTTCTCATCATCTCGAACTTTGTAAGCAACCTTTGATGCATAGCATAATGTTTCCATATCACGTGCAAACGATGTCCAAATCCATATAAAATTTCTTGCCGTGAAACATGTGTGAAATCCCGTAACATCCTCCCGACAAAGTACTCTGTTCACGAGGTGAAACAGTTCGAAACAAAGTCACCAGCAAGGCTACCTTACCTCGAGTTTGTCATAGCTTTTTTTTCAACTAAATAACGATACTCCTGGACAACATGTCAACATTTTTTTGGATATTTTAGTCCGCCATTTAAAACAAAAAAAGTAATTCTGAAAAATTTGAGATGAAAGCACAATGTAATGGTGAAAAACCCCGTTTTTTGATATATTTTGGTTTAAGTTAGCTTGGCTAAACGATAACATTTCACATTGCGTAAGGGCTCATCTCTAGCTTACTTCAGAGTATGCTGACGTTATTTTCACATCGTAAGCATAAAGAAATTTTTGTCGAGTTTTAACAAACTGCTAGTCTTTTAGTCTGAAAAATCCTTTAAAGTAGAAAAGAATGCAAGTCGAAGCGTCTAAATAGCGTTAGTACCCAACTATTAGTTGATAATCTAGAATTTCTTGCTATCCTGCAGGATGTCAAAGCATTCCATATAGATTGTGCCTCTATTATCATCGCTAAATCCAGTTCTGGTCTTAAATAGTTGATAGAAGGATATACCTGCGCTGATCTTAGCCAACTTGTCTGTCCGCTATTTCCCCTCCCTCCTATCCAGCTGTGGTCAGACACCCAGAAGATCATGGCTTGTACGCTGACGTACCGTCTCTGGAGGGTCCAATGCAAAGTGAGTTCTTTATCAGAGCCGCTTCTGCCCTGATTGCTGCTTAATAATCAATGAACACGTTCAAATGAGAGTTAGGAAGTGTTAGTTCAGTTACCGATTCCCCTGCTTGAGATAAGGACAGAATAGGGCATCATCAACTGGGTCAGCTATTTTGTATACATCAGTGAAGATGTTGTGGATGTCGCCATTGAATCGGAGTCCTTTATTGCATCGGTCTTGCCAAATATTATGCGAAGCCCCTTTTTAAATTTGACTGAGGATCGGCATAATCCAAACTGCTGGTCAGCAGTCGATAATGTCTGTAGCCAAACGGACTCTGTTACCATGTTTATATGATGCTTCGATTCGTTCTAAGTCAAACCAAGTTATTTGGACACACACACATGTAAACACATTCTTCAATCGCATTGAAACTTTAAGCCGTGCCACCATAAATCACATTTTGCATGCGAGTTAGGAGTTGTTGAATCATGTCAAGAGTGCATATAAATACGGAATTTATCCACACGGTTGTTTTATGCCACTCTTATGAAATAAAACATTTAAATAATTATTGCAATTACATTTACGCTAAGCTTTGTTATAAAACTAATAACTAAGATAATTTTTACATGGCTGTTTGAGTCTTAAATTATTATTTCCAATGTTTATTATTTTCAAGAATTCACACATGGATTAACAGGGTTGCATCAGTATGAACTCTGTTCGAAAGTGTGTTCGAACGACTCATTTCTTTTGTTGCATATAAACACTTGCATTTCAAGCGAGTTACACTGACACGAGTTAATTCGATACCGCGTTTGATGTCATATAAACAAGATATTTGTTAGTTGTTTTGCCACGGTTAGTTTTTGAGCCGACTTTCCCGCCGAGTCAGTCGAAATAGGTACTCATAGTAGGCCGATCTTAGTTTTTATCAATTATATTTTAATAGTTGGGTAATAATATCACCATTTCTATCCTTTTACTTGAATAATTAAGAAAACTATAAGATCAAAAGGATATAAGGTGGGCACCTAGGCTGTAATATGAAATTAAATCAAAATACCTGGACTTAAACGCTGCTCAGACTGCCCGATGCGAGTTTATGTATGCATACATACATATATACTCAGACCAAAGTCAAGGATTAACTTACCTGAAATGATAACAAGAAGAAAATAGTTTTGATAATTTTAAGTGTACAGCTATTTTTAAATGTGGTTATAAATGCTTAAAATAAGGTTTTGCTTTGATTCTGCATATCGAAAGCTCTTTTTGATTTTGGTTTCAGACTTTGTTTTTCTCGTATCTATTTAATTTATGCCTTTAATTGCTTTTAACATTTTACTCATACTAATGTACATATGCCTTAATTGCCTTTCGTATTTGGCTTCAGGGTGGAAAAAACTTATTTTTTTTTAGTCCAGCAGCAGTAACGAACATTCATAAATACATATGTACATACATGCAAGCATACATGCCGTATAAATTTTTGTCGTTTTAATAACATCAGAATCGAAACATGTGCAAATAGCATAGCAACGTATAAGTAAGAATAATAATAACAGCATAAAAAGCATAAATAGTAACGAACCGAACAAGCAAGCATAAACATTCTGACTGATTGATTGACTGAAGGGTTGGCAACACTGCAACAAATAATACTGGAGCAAAAAGCACACGCATTTGATAAACAAAGCAAGCATTGAAACAGGAAAGACTGCAGTGGAAATAAATAAACTGGAGAATGAAGGAAATGAAAGAGTTAAAAAATAATAATAATAAACATCATAAAGAAAAAACACAGCGACGCAAAAATGTATGTATACATACAGCATTTTCGAAAAAAGAATCGCGCATTGTTTTTATTTCGTTTCGTGTGGCAAATACCACAAGTGGGGATAACGCAAAGCAAATGTTTTGCCACGGATGCTGCTCTGGAGCTGTGCGCAACGATGCTGCCACTCTAGGTTTTGTATGTATCCGCTAATGTTTTGTTTTTTTTTGTGTGGCTGTGCAACTTTGCACATGCAGCAAAAACAACAAAATAAAAAATCGAGAAAAGCAAGAAAAAATCGAAAAATCTGCCATAAAACGTGACCGGCCATTTTTCAATGTCAGACGAAAATGTTTGTGCTCGCCCTCGTCGTCTGCTATATTCTACTCCTATTCTACCACTACTTTTTGCTTATTGGGCTCCTGGCTACATTACGCCCGATATTCTTTGGCTGCTACTGCGTTTTGTATTTTTTTAGAGTTTTGCTTTTAACGATTTCTCTTCTTTGTGTATCATTAAATGTTTTGTTGTCTCTACTGCAGTCATGAAAAAAATTAAGGAAAACGAGTTGAAAAGGGAATTTCTCGATATTCGGTTAGGCTTCTAGTTTTTTATTTGCAACAAATACATTTTCTTTTTATTTTAAGTAAATTTATAGATATACATGAATACGTACATTAGGGTGGTCCAAAATAAGTCAATTCGGAATTTTAATGCTTGTTCTCCATATACATAAATCCGGTAGTATATTTTGTTAGGTCCCCCAAAACCCCCCCAAAAAATGCAATGAGGAGACCCATAAAAAATCGTTAAAATTAAAAAACGGTACAATAAACCATTGGATATTATTAATGGGTTTCTTCTGAAGAGAAATAAAGCTTTCCTATCAAAAAATATTGATTTTAAAGAATTCTATACCACATACATACATATAAAATATAAGGAAAACTTTGAGCGCTTTGAGCGACCTCTAAATATTTTTTGATCTTGAAATAAAAAAGAAGGGTATAATTTTTTTCGATACAGAATAATCCTAGGAGGTGAGAGTATTAAAATTCGGACTTTGCTTTTTTCACTTGCATTTTTGGACCATGAGGCATTAGGGGTATTCTCTGAGTCTTGCAAAGCCCTTGCATGGTGCACAGATTGCACGGATTACACGGTTAAAACCGGTTTTCGTATGGGACAGCTTTGCAAACCGTGCAATCCGTGCACCGTGCAAGGGCTTTGCAAGACTCAGAGAATACCCCTATTATGTTTTAAATCGGGCGGATTTCGTAAACAAATGATTTCAAGTCTACTATTCGCTTCAAATGTTTTTTATGGGTTCTATACATGAAGTAAGCTAACACGTATTTGAGGAATTTTTTTCTTCGGATATATGTATGATCTGTCAAAGTTTGCATTTTTTCTTGATTCTGACTAATCATGTGCTCCTTGAAATCGTTATATCTCGGAATCGGCGCATAAAAAATTTTAAGCTAATCGAATATGTGACACCAAATTTGGTGTCCAATGTGAAAAAGAATGCCTGGACACATGTTTGTGTTGCTCGGGGCTGCAAGAGTCGAAATGTTGACGTTTATAGTAAGATCAATTACGTTTCTATTTGATTTTAATATTTTTTTCCCTCAGTGTAAATCAGCCATGAAAAAACTGCTCATTAAAACCTTTTGACGTTTTAGATCCCTCCCCTTCGTCGGACAACATGAAGGCTCACACCCCGAATCGGAAGAGAGGTACGGTCAAGCACTAGCCAAATATTTTTTTTTGTTTTTGTTATATTAGTATTAATATTCCCTTTTTAACCGACTTCCAAAAAAGGAGGAGGTTTTTTTTTTTTTTTTTTTTATGTATGTTACCGCATAACTTTGGACCACGTCAACCGATTTCGATAATTCTTTCGGAAAGGTAGTGTCTCAGAGGTGGTCCCATACTAATCTGGTTAAGATCCGATCACCGGATCATGAGATATATATATATATATATATATATTTTTTATATGGGAGTTGAAGTCGGTTTTTTTTTCTAAAAATTACTAGTTAGTTTTTCTAGTTAAGTTGCAGTGCATACTTCCATGCACTTTAAACCTAATTAATTCCTTTTTCGCGCAGTAGGCACGAGAGTAGTTAGTCCCTTATGAGCGCCAATTAATTTTGAACCTCCTACAAAAAGTTCGATGTTTTGAACTCGTATATTTAATTTTTTCAGCTCGTGATTACATTTGCAAAGAGGTAAAAAAAATAAGCAATAACAAAACCTTAATTGCAAGCGAGCGCATTCGTCGCAAGGTCTGTATGTATCTAACATAAAAATTTATGTGTCCGCTTTTTTACATTTTTATGTTGGTAATCTTCTTGATAAGTTTCCAACCTTTAAGCACATACATATTTACACACATATGTAGGTACATAAACACGTGCATCAAAGATATATATATTTTTCATAACTAAAGTTCTTTACAAACACGGAGCCGCTCATAAAAAACTTACGCTACATAAAATTTAATATATTTATTTGTGAATTTCTAGCGCTGCACAGTGCCGTCTTATTGGGAAAAAATCGAAGAATTCGTTGTCTGCAATGGGAGCATGTTTGGTATTTTTGTAGAGGTATTTTATTCATTAAAAAGAATTAAACAGAAATTTCCCTATAAAATAAATTATATGAAGCCAGGAAGCCACTAGAGTGAACAAATTTTATACTAAGAATTTTAATAAGAGCATATTTCAAATAAAATGTTGGTTTCACGATTTTCGTTTCTATATATATAGTGGAGATCTACAAGAATAAAAATTTTGGAATAAAATTTAATACGGAGTGTCCCTACGCTATTGCAGAAAAAGTACTTTTTTTAATAAAAATAAAAAATGGTAATTTTTAATGGAATAAATAAAAAATATATGTAAAAATATGTTATTTTTTATTACTATATCTAATAGTACAGGGTTTTAGCTTTCGTAAAAGGAAATAAAAACCTGACCATATTTTGCACTTTTTGAAATAATTCGTTTTCTACTAAAGCATAAAATAATTTTATTTTTTATCAGTGCTACCAGATTTGTACGATTTGTTCTATTTTCGAAAGCAAGGTGTCATATTAAAAGGCTTGACCTGTAGACAATAGAGGTTTATTTTTTTTAAGTTAATTGAATTGCTAAGAGATGGGTATCAATTTATTTCATAACTACATGTTGGAGGGTTGCCACCTTTTCACAAAATCAAGTTCAATGTGAATTAAAAGGATTAGGTAATTGAAATAGATAGATAATCAGTATATGGGAGTCAGACGAAAGAGGTTGAAGAAAGTTTTAACTTGCAATTATTATGCGGAGGGTTGCCACCTGTTTATAAGGTCAAATTAAGTTAAATTAAAATAATAGTTGTGTTAAACCAAAGGTTTACGATATCGTATTTGTTATTTTATTGCAAATGCATGCATTTGCAATCAGTGACGTGTTCTGATTACATTACTTTTAAATTACTGGACTCTTATATTAACTGTAAATGCTCAGGAACGTGCTTGCTCTTCCCTTATTTCTTGCTAAATATGAAAATTTTTTCCTTTTGTCTGATACCCATATTGATTGCATATTTCAGTTACCTAATTGGATTGAATTTGATTTTTTAAACATGTGGCAACCCTACCACTTGTCATTTAGAATTAAAGCATTTTCAAAACAATTTCGACTGATACCCATATTGTAATATCTACTTCATTTAACTTATTAAATAATTTTAATGCAATTTTTAACGCGTGGTAACCCTTTAAAAAAAAACTTTATTATTTTCAATTTCAAACTGCATTTACAGCGAAAGTATGAAAGTTATCTAAAAATAATTTTCATTTGTGAATTTTCAGTCAAAACTGTTCATAATCATATTTTTACCCGCATTGTATATGTAAGGGAAGCACTGTGCGCTGGCTACAATGAGCTACCGAGTCGTCAGTGAGGTTCTTTTGTGTTCCATTTAACGTACGTTAAAATATAAACTAAATAAAGTAAAATATAAATACTTTATACATACATACATACATACATACACATATATGTATGTAGATAGATATATTTGTATGTTTGTGCCGCTGACGATTATATATTTTTATTTTTCTTTTGCTATTCGTTTCGTATGCGCTTAATGGCGCATAAAAATTTATGAAAAATCAATTTCTAGTCCGATGTCTAATAAGCAGTATACGAAAGCAACAACGCCGCATACTTTGCGGCGCATAGCGATAAAATGGCGGCGCAAGGTCTACGTTGATGCGGAAAAAACTATATTTACTTTGCACATTAAATTGGCTGAAAGAAACTGCTTTAAGCCATACAAATACATATTCACCCTTTACATCCCAACTGGAATTGAGCTCCGTATGGACCGTGTTTAAGGAAACAGAAATCTATTCTACAGAATCGATAAAAGAATTTAAAGCTAAAATCGTAATAAATTTCTAGTTCTCACTAATGTAGAACGAAATTAAGGGCTCCAACGACACCAAATGAGGTTGAACCCGCCCGCCCTTTGTATGAGCACCTGGCGCGATTTCGCAAAAGAGAGATGCAATAGGCGAATTTTTTTGGTGTCAGCCCAAACCGGAAAATGAATGTAGCACCAAATAAAACGAAAGAATAAGGCATGGGTCGGAGAGCATACAACGAATTTTCTCGGCAGATTGCCTCTAGGAACTACGAGACGGCAAAAGTTCCTGCGAAACTATTTATTTGGATAAATACCTCTCTACGATCAAAAGTATAAGTATTTATTATTTGAATATGCTTTTGTTTGAGTGCACACTTGTAACAGCATTACTGCAGCTTTGTATGTACAAATTTATTCGTTTTTTGTGTTCGATGAGTCTGTATACTAGGGTGGTCCAAAAACAGTAAAGTCGGAATTGTAATGCTTTCACCCCCTAGGATTGTTCTATATCGAAAAAAAAGTATACTCCTATTTTTTTAATTTTGAAATCAAATAATATTTAGAGGTCTCTCAAAGCGCTTAAAGTTTTCCATGTATTTTTATATGGGAAAAATAAATTTTTTCGTAAAAATTGTATAGAATTCTAATAATACTTTTCGACCGGAAAACTCTGGCTCTCTTCAGGAGACTTTCAATAATAATACCCAATTGTCCATTCAACAACTTTTTAATACTAACGATTTTTTATTGGTCGCCCCATTGCATTTTTCGGGGTTTTTGTGGGTTTTTGGCGGACTTATAAATTATAGTTGCAATGAAAAAATGGTTAAACAAAAAATTGGGTAGAAATATATTGATTTTTATTTATTCTATACCATTTCTACGAAAAGTTGTTTTTTTCCCATATAAAACACATGGAAATCTTTAGGCGCTTTGAGCGACCTCTAAATATTTTTTGATTTCAAAATAAAAAAGGGAAGTGTGCCTGGGCCACACTGGAGAAGGGAAACTTACGTTCCATCTATTTTGTCTCATAATAAATATGCATACATACATCTTTTAGTTTTATATTTTTTGTCTTTTTCTATCAAGATCTCATGTTCGTTCTAATTACATTTATGTTATTGTTTTCCTTTGACCCCATTTTTATCTTTATACTCTTTCGATAACAAAATCGATAGTAACATGCAACAAAATATCGATAACAAAAACAATAAAAATATCGATAACAAAATCGATGACAAATTCGATAAAAATTTCTATACCAAAATCGATTAGAAAATCTATAAAAATATCGATAAAAATATCGATGGAAATATCGATAGCAAATTCGATAAACAATCGATAACAAAAATAGCTTTGAAAATCGATAAGAATGACGATAACAAAATCGATAAATAATCGATAGAAAAATAAATAAATAATCGATAACAAAATAGATAATAGTATCGATGACAAAATCGATAAAAATATAGATATCAAATTCGATAAAAATATAGATATCAAATTCGATAAAAATATCGATAATAAAATTTATAACAATATCGATAACCAAATCGTTCAAAATGTCGATTACAAAGTCGATAAACATATCGATTATTACACCGATAATTTCCGAAAATCGGGAAAAATTTCGATAACGAAATCATTAAAAATATCGATAACAAGTGCGATTAATATATAGATTATTTTATAGATAAGTCCCGAGAATCCCAAAAATCTGTAAGATCCCAAAATAGTTCACAGAATGAGTATCTGTGTCTCCATCTGTATCCTTTTCTCTATAATTACCTTTATTTCGATCTTTCTTTCTCTTTCTTCATCTTTGCTCTTATCGGTATCCTCATCCTCATCTTTTTCTTTATATTTATCTTTGTTTTTACTTTTATGTTTATCATTTTCTTCATCTACATATTCCCCTTCACATTTGCCCTTATATAAGTAAAGTGTTTACATTTACCTTGATCTTAATTTTTGCCTTTATGTTTATGCATATTTTTTATTTTTATTTTTTTAACTTTTACCTTTGCTTTTATCCTTTCTTTATCTATGTACGTACTCCCTTTTACTTTCATTCTTGTATTGGTCTTTTTCTAAGTGTTATTCTTAAACCTTTTATTAGACTCAAGAAGCACTTGTTTCAGCACCAACCCTTTCCGTTGCATCACTTCCGTTGCATCATTTCCGTGTGCAATTTCCTTTGAATTTGACAGTTTACTCCCAACCAACCAACCGCCGCTAAAGAAGTTTCGCTTCAAAAAATAGAGATCTATTTTTTTCCGGTATGGAACAATACTAGGGGGTGAGGGCATAAAAATTCTGACTTTACTTTTTCCCATGCTTTTTTGGACCACCCTAATGCATACTCTGAGTGGCGCTCACTCACGCGTTAAGTTATTGCGAAATGTGATATCGAAGGCATTTAAGCGCAATCATTGTATTAATTCGAGTGGACGGCAGTTAATTGAATTGAAACTGCTGCTACAGCAATCGAATTATGCGACAAGCAGCATTACGACTATGACACCCGCAATGGTGGCAGCGCAAATGTGAGTACATACCTATGTGCCTTTTTGTGCATACCTTTCCCTTCCCTTCAATGCTGCAGCGTACTCACCACGGCTACTAATTGCATTTGTGACAGTATTTACATATGTACATACTTGCATGTGTGCATGCCTCAACATGTATTAAAGGGCTTAAGGAATTACATTGCATACTGTCAGGCGCTCAAGCTGATAATCTGACAGTGAATATGCACAACTTATGGGTGCGCATTTTCTAGGTATGCAAAGAGTGGGAGTGGTGAAGTCTAGTCGCAAAAACGAAGATAATTTTGCTGAAGAGCCACAATAGCGCACTAAATATTGCTGCTGTTTTAATGAAATGCAAAATATTTCTTTATTTAAAAAGTATCATTAATTTTGTAATTGCTTGGAATTTTTCTTGTAAAATCATCACCAATGTATGTAGTTTTCTTTTGCAGCTCTTGCGCTCCTCTTTAACCAATAAACCAATCCACGCACGTAACTAACAGTAAATAATAATAATACGTGTAGTGCAAAGAATACACATACTTATTTCCGCGGCTATTGTTTCATAACTTTCGAATAAAATCACTATAGATTCGTATGTAGATGCATACAAGCCTATGCTGAGTTGTGAATGAACGAGTGAAATAAAAAAAAGAAAACAACATTGCTCAATTGACACGTTTCAGTGTAAATAGCAGCAAAAAAAAGCGCACAAAATGTTTACGCATAAACTCGTTGAACTATAACCCACACACACATACACGTACATAGAACCACAATCAATGAATGGCAATGCAACCGAAATTTGAAGGCCAATAAAGTCATTGCAAATAAAAACACATACAAAGTGTTCGGCATCCATATGTATATACTATGTATATATGTATGTATGTACAAATGTACAGATGCATGCCTGCATTCGTAAAACTGCATCCGCAAAAATTACATTTACTAGGCTGATAGTTGTAGCTCAAATATGCCAATCGTGCGGTCAAATTCACTTTCACTTCTGCACACCGTTATGCAGGTAGTTAGGCCGAATGATTGCAAACAAAAAAAACAACTAGAAATGAAAATCATACTAAAGGGTAGATAGAACAAGTTTGGCTATAAAAAGCGAAGCTGTGCATAAAAATCAAAAGTGTAAAAATGCAATAAAATATCTGGCTGGAAAAAATATAAAATGGCGGCTAGCAGTATTTTTTTTATGTATACTCGTAAATACATACAACATACATATATGAAAGCATTTGTACATAAATAAATATATTTATAACTATATATATATACATATATACATATATATACAATACATCGAAACCTGTTGGAGTATGCAAATGAAATTGAAAAATGTCGCTGCAAGCCGCGAGCATGCAAAATTCATTATTTTTCCACTTAATTAAAAAATATTGCAGCCAAATACATACCAAATACCAACGAAACCTAATCAAATGTATAAGCTTACACATACATGGGAATTCGTTTAACCCAGCAAACATTTACTGGCTAGTAGCAACATTTTTACATTTTGATTTAATGTGCTTTAACAATCATACATATTCGAATGACAAATAATACAATTCAGTTGAAATATCAAACAAATGTTTATTTTTTTACTATGTTAACGCATGTTTACTATAAATATTTGCCACTGCTTTTTATAATACTTAGCAGACATTTCGTGGAATATGGATGCAATTGAGCTTGTAATCTAAACCGAAAACAAAGGATGAAAATTGAATAAGTAAATCTGCACCTCTGATTGAGAGCTCGAAGGTATCCCGAAATTCTCATTACGGTTTATCAAATGTGTACATTAGGGTGGTCCAAAAACAGTAAAGTCGGAATTGTAAAGCGCTCACCCCTAGGATTGTTCTATATCGAAAAAAGAGTATACCGGTTTTTTTATTTTGAAATCAAAAAATATTTAGAGGTCACTTAAAGCGCTGAAAGTTTTCCATGTATTTTTATATGGAAAAAAATTTTTTTTCGTAGAAATGGTAAAGAATTCTTGGAAGTCAATATTCTTCGATCAGAAAGCTCTGGTTCTCTTCAGGAGACCTTCAATAATAATAGCCAATTGTTTATTTAACGATTTTTTAATACTAACGATTTTTTATTGGTCTCCCCATTGCATTTCTCGGGATTTTTGTGTGTTTTTGGCTGACCTATAAATTATAGAATTGTTAAATAAACAAATGGGTATTATTATTGGGAATCTCCTGTAGATAAACACTTATTTTGTGGTGGAAAATATTGATTTTAAGCTATTTTATACAATTTCTACGAAAAGTTGTGTTCTAAACATTTTTTGATTTTAAAATAAAAAAATAAATCTATATTTTTTCGGTATAGAACAATCCTAGGGGGTGAGAGCATAAAAATTCCGATTTTCCTTTTTCACATGCATTTTTGACCACCGTAGTGTACACACATATATATTTAACTTCTGGAGAATCTTCTTTAGCAACTCTGATTTTCTCGCATAAATTACTAGAACTTGTTCTGCATAAATTGCGGTATCGCTTTCGTATTATAAAGTCGTGATATCTACGGGAGAACAGTTCTTTCCGAAAGTGGATCAAAATTAGAAAAAATAGCAGTTTCGTTGCCGATGATTTGTACAGAAACATCATATCGAATAAGTGACTTCCGCGATAGAAAATGCTGGTATGGTAATTCTTACTCGGCTAAACTTACAATTTGTTTTAAAGTTTATTGCCACGCATTAAATTAAAAATTAATAAGCATGAGCTTTTTTACTGCTCTTTGGGCAGGTTATCATCCCAATAATAAGATGTTTGGGTGAGTTTCCAGTCTTTGGGTGTACGATACAACATGTCCTTTGATTTCATCGGCAACAGTTGCGACTTTGAGATCGGGATGCACAGTGGTCGCCTTTGTAGGAGACCTGAACATAATTAAATTTCTCAGAAACGGATGAACCTATCGAAACCAAATGAATAGCATGACTAAAAATATATCAAGCTAAAGCCGAAGTGATACAACATAATATCGTAAGCACTATGGATATGTTATATTTCCCTGGAGGCGCTGTATCCTTTAGGCACAAGCCTCATTCATTTAGTGATATTCAGCGATAGAAATTTAACGTAGCGATTCCTACTGACTGAAGATTTGTAATCAGTCGTTCCATAAACTAGTAGGAAGTGGGGTACAAATCCCTCAACGCGAATCTGTTAAAATAGTATTGTCCCGCAAGATTCTCTATTCAGACCACTGTGTGTCGGTTCATAAGCCGGTGAAGATTTCGGAGTTTTAGTCCGAGTGCCTTTCGTTTAGTACATACAAAGGTATGTATTTGGTTTCATTGCTCTGGGGTATGTTACACGCTGAGTAATGTGAGAGCGAATGTTACCTGCACGGATTTTAAATCATTGGATTTTATTCGTCACTTGTTTAGTCAGCGAGCGATTATGTCTAAGCGTTCTTGGAGTTTAAGTCAAGACAAATTTGGTGGAGTATCGACTTCTAAAATAGCAGTATCCTCTGCGAATGTGCCTTTGCTAACTTCCTCTGTAGAAGGAAGATTATGAGTGTAGCGTAAATAGAGTATTGGGCCATTACAGTGACGCGGTCAAAAGCTTATACGTTTTCTATTGTATTGGGTGAAGGTTCGATATTATGAGGTGGGAATACTATTTTAAATAGCGTGTAAATGTATCTCCCTTTTCAGAATCATTCATTATTTTCCTTCCTAATTGCGGACCTTTTCGGCTTTCTTGTTGCACTCCAGAGAGAGTAGGTTGAAATTGCGTCATAGTTTTCAGGTACCGCTGAGTTAGGGTGTTACTTTCATTATTAAGGGTTTCTTTCAATTCCTGGGTAAACTTGTTCAATCGTCAAGCGTGTTCAATTTGTCTTGCGGACATCAAGCAAGCTGTGACCTGTTTCTTGCAATCAATTTTTCTCTTAATGTGGATTTAATATTAAATGATGTTTTTGAGCTTGTACGGTTATCAAGAGGAGAAGTTGAGCACCAAGCAGCTTGTTGGACACAACTGTTGATGCGATTTCAGGGCTAATTTATTGTCAAGAGTCGAAGGAACGATGAAAAAGAGAAGGAACAAAACTGATATTTGGTTCTGCTAGAACAGGTGAGTGGACTGAAGGTAAGTCGAAGCAAGAATTGTAATTAATACCCGTGGGAAATAGGCCATTGACTACACAAAAATCAGTTAAGTCGGGAGTTTTATTTAACTCTGTGGGCCAATATGTGGGTGCTCCAGAGCAATAGGGATACAATATAAGTTAACGAAAAAAAAAACATTTATGGGTGTCCTCCTAAATACGCGGATGCATTGATATGGCTGTTTTGTATTTATACCCTAACGATAATACGCTGTTATCTTTATGAATTTGGAAAACACAGTCATGCGTAAAATACTGACGTTGTTTATACATTGACCATGATTACTCATTACTAGACCCACAATTGTGGGTTAACTTAAACCTGACAAATTTTTTCGGCAATCAACCCAAAGAACCAATTTCGTTTAAATATATTTGCTAAGTATAAAATTTTTTAAATTAATAGATTTTCCTCCCGGATTATACTTCTATTAAACTAAAAAATTTTATGTCAGTATAAAATCAAGTAACTTTATTATTAGTGTGTTTGAAGGCCCATATTTTGTATCCACTTTCAAAGTTATTATGTAATTTTGAAGCCGGAGGTCATCTATTCATTCAACTGACTGACCAGAATGCAATACCTATACGCCATTTCGTTAGCTAAAAAATGTGAACACATTGGCTTAGTTCCCAAATGTCAAAAAATGTTAAAAAAAAATTCGTCCGCATTGTATTTCTTTTCATGTTTTTGCAGAGCGAATGTGCTAATATTATGAATGTCAAATAATGAACTGTGAATAGTGTATCGCCACACAAGTCCAAGTTAACTCAATCATTACCACAGTCACAATAATACATTACAACCAGAGCCTCACCATTCTGGTCAGCAACTATTTTAATTATCACAATATTTTATGTTCGGACAATTCAGGATTTCGCTTGATGGTCTAAGGGCAAATTTCACAATGCGTAGTTAACTCGGAATCGGGAGTTAACTACAGAATTTTGTACTGATAATGTCTAGTTAACTATCGATTCTGAGTTAACTACGCACTGTGAAATTGGCCCTAAATGTGTGTACATAGAATGATGATTGTTAACTGGATTTGAAAGTTCGGCATCAGGTTACAGGTTTGATCCTCATTGTATAGTAAGAATACATAGTATTCGCCAATTCATGAATGAGTCAATGATACACAATTGCTCAACATTCCCTAAGTCGCCAGAAGTTGTTGCCATAAATAAAGCATCTTTAGAAATCGATACGATGGCGATATTATCGGTAATAAATTTCTTGCCGAGTATAATCGTTTACCAAACACTTAAGGTCGTCTTTGGTAGGTTATATTCGCATTAGGCTATATTAAGTACAGTATACAGGTTTACGTATCGATGCCAAATAATTTCTTTTGATTTTCTTTTCTTTTCTGAAAGGATTTATGCAAATAAAATTGGAGGCTGTTTAGATTATCAAAGAAGAATTGCGGTTATATTTTTAAGTTTCAACCACATTTTAAAGGGTCTATCCTGGGATATGTATGTATGTAAATTAGGCTGCATCACTCTCCATGCAAAGACAATATCTGTACTGGTTTTCCATCTTTGTTATATAACTCATTATATTTAAGACCTCCACAAAAGTATATTAGAAAAATATTCAGATTTAAGTGAGATGGTCGGAAATGAAAATACATATCTCCAAAAATCGAATTTTTATAAATAAAATTAGTTTTTTAAAAATATTTTCCCAAAAAATTACCTCAGATGATAGATAGATAGCTTAAACGTAAAAGGTCTGTCTAAAAATGTTTAAAAATTGTACCAACGCAATCAAAATAATGAGAATTTTGGAAGTACAAATGTTGTCAAAACGGCCCAGCTCACTTAAAGCGTAATATTTTTCCGAAAATCAAATGAATGTGAAAAGAAATATGAAATTATTATAAATAGTTACTGACATTTGTGGCAAAAGTTATTTCTAGGATTTGCTTATTTTCAATTTATCTGTCAAATGCACGTATACGCATAAGCTATTGAAATGCGCTTCTACTAAAAAAAATAATGACGGTTCTTACACTCTGAAGTGGAGTATTTTTTCTTTAAATTCCTATAAATAGAAAACATTTGGCATCCCTCTAAAATTCCTGCTTGCCTTTGTAAAGCCCTTCGGCACTGCAGTGAACACTGCGCAGTCTGCGAATTCCAACTTTTTTATATTTTTTGATAGTATTCTTGCTAGCTAGAATGTGTTTTTCTGTTTTTCTTTGCTGCATTTTATTCCATTTTTGTTTACTTTCGTCTACTATTGTTGCCGGCCATTGTGACGGTGGCCAGCTTTGCAGCACATCCCCATCGTAGCTTTGGTCAGAACACCGCCCCATCAACAGATGAAAACAAGTAATTTTTAGCAAAAAAAACCGACCTAAAAAAATATATACATATATATGTATTTCATGATCCAATGATCGGATCTAAACCAGATTAGTATGGGATCACCTCTGAGACACTACCATTCCGATACAAAAAGAATTATCGAAATCGGTTGGCGTGGTCCAAAAAATACAAAACAAAAAAAATATTCCGACGAACTGATAACCTCCTCCTTTTGTAGAAGTCGGTTAAAAAGAAGAACAATTCCATTTTGGCTTGCTATTCGCGTTTTTGCGATGCATAATCCGCGTACTCCGGCACATTTGCCTGCACCAGTGATGCCAACCAAGGGAGAATTCCCCGATTTTGATGGAATTTGAATTTCTCGGGAGAATCGGGGAATGGCTTTAAATTTTGGGGGAATTCAATATACAAACGACTTTTATTCGAACATTCATATTGAGAATAAAATAAAATTACAACTTGTAATAGTAATCTCTCATACGGTGTTACGGATTTAAAACGTAACGTAATTGCCACATGCAACCGTGCGATATTAAAGAAAGTGGCACCGTGCATAGCCGCACATTTCACTGGACGTTTATATTTGACACTATTTGACATTTCTCACTTCGTTTGCGCCGAGCCAAACTGGCAAAGGTTTAAACAGTCTAATAGGGAAAAGTATTTATCATTTTATGGATGATTTTTCCCAAAATAAATTGAATTAAAAACTGTAATCAGGATAGGCTTGACATAGATACTTTGGCAATTTTACTTAAAAAACGCCTACGTAAAAATAAAAAATCTCTTGATTTTAAGTACGACTTGTAGACAATTACAAAAATTTCATAAAGAAATATACGATTCCAAGGAATAATCCATCTATGCTCAAGCAAGTTTTGGCTATTGTTCTTTATAATTATATAATTATAATTTATTCAATGTTTATTATTTATTTTTATGAAAGTTTGACTGATTACTTGACGCGGTATAAAAATTATGAAAATTCTGCAAAGTTCGACTAAAGTTTCTAAATGCGTAATAAGCCACTTTGGACAAAATTTTGGTCTGTAGTTTTGTAGCCCATAAAATTTTAGTATAACAAAGTACAAATTACCGTTGATTTATGCGAATTTTTTTTTGAGGTGCTCCGCATTTTTTCCCATACAAAGTATGTTCAACAATTTTGCTTTACGAAATATACTCAGAAGTATTAAGTATATGTATATGTATTATTTAAAAACGCTCGCCTTTTTATGTCATTATAATCAATGATGTTTGTTGTTTTTTTTTAATAAAAATGAGATTCAAGTGTCTCAAATAGTAGAGGTTGTTTTGGGAGAATACCATTGAAAATGGGGATTTTTTCAGGAATTTCGGGGAAATAGCCTTAATAGAGTTGGCATCCCTGGTCTTCATAAAATTATTTCAAAAAAATCACTTTACACTCATATGTAGGTATGTGTGTATGCATGTACATATATAGGTTTGTAAATAAGTGTGTTCATTTTTTTTTTTTTTTTAGGTTCGTATAATGCCCTTGTCCTCAGCGCGTTTTGGATCGCCAGCGCCGACTAGTTGCATTCGGTCTATTTTATGAGCGTGTTATATTCTTTTTTTTTGTAAATTATTTTATGTCTTTTGTATTGGTTAGCTTTTTAGTGTAACTGGTTTTTTATGGGCATTTCGAAGTAACAAACATGTTCTCTAGTCGTATTATTGTAATTGTAGATTTTTATGATGGCGGCAGCGGCCGTAGCGTTGTAAAATCCTTTCGCTTTCAGGCATTGATGCAGGAGAAAAATATAAGCGGCGAACGCTCTCGTAGCAATAACAGATACAATACAAACAAATCATACAATAAATGTATAAAATAAACTAATAACCAGATGAAAAGCGAAATGATAAAATAGGCACAAAGGACATACAGAAAAACATTTATTCGGAGAACAGGGGTTCGGTTCGAATAACTTTTCCCCATTTTCGAGTAACTTTGGCAATCAAATCGGATTTCGTATTTGCTCATATCCGACAAAATAATATTTAAGTTTGATTTTGGAATGCGTATCTATTGAGGAAAACCCGTTTTACTTAAAAAAAATGTTCGAATCAGACACAATAGAACCTTGAAAAAAATTTGCAATATGTGTGACTCGTTGAAGCTTTGAAATAAGTAAATACATACATTTGACGAGAGAACTGTTTTTAGAGGAATTATTTGATGTTTTAAATGGAGAAATTGCTATTTGGCAAAGAAAAAGTCAAAAATATAAGTGAAGAAGTGAAAAAATATATATATATATATAATGTTCTGCACTTGTCATTTCCATATTTTTTAATGTTTTCACATGTGAATGCTTATCTCCTCCTAAACACGTTTCTTCCGTCCATTTTGTTCGTGTTCAGCTTTAATTCGAAAAAAAAAAAATAATAAAGAGCGAATACGTTCCACTTTTGGATCGTAAATGTCTTCTTCTTCGTGCCAGAAACAGCCCGGACTTTTTTACCAGGCACAAATGTTCAAAGGTTCAAATTGCAAATTTTATAAATTTAAAAATGGAAAATTCAGAAAAGGGAAGTTTCAGAAAATTTAGATATTTGCAAATTTTATTAGCCATATACGATAAATACACATACAATTATTGCTTAGAGCTGATTTGTTGATTCCGGGCACAAAATGTGTTTTTTTTCGTTCTGGGCACTTTTGGCACATGTTGACACATTTTTGACACTTGCGAGATTTTAAATTATTTGTACGCTCTAACTACCGAAACAGCCCGGAAAGCGTGTGGAACCAGTGTTGCCAACTTTTGAATTTCAAAAAGCACCAAACCTTGGAAAAAAGAACGTTTTACCGTACTAAAAGCACTAAATTTTTTTTTAATCAAAGGATACTATTTTTTCATAACAGTTTGTGGTAAACAAAAGGAAAAAAATAAACACTATTTACGTGTATAAATAAATACCAGAGAGCTGCATGGATACACTCGCACTCATTTATTTCCAAACATAACGTGCGATATCATTGAAAAAACATTGTCGGTTGAGTGAGTAATTCACACTATCAAGTGCTCGATTCAAATAACAAGTGCTTGATTTGAAAAACAAGTGCATGGCATAACTGCTGTAATGAAAGTATCAAAGAAAAAACATTTGCAAAGGCAATTTTTGTTAATATTATAATGCAAAAATATCAACTGATTAAGGGCATCATCATTTGACAAAAGGTGGCATCTTTTGTCAGAAATAACATTCCCAGCAGAAGAAAAAACTCTTTCTGACGATGCGCTAGTTGAAGGAGTGGCTATTACTCTACGACTGAGTTTATGCAGCAGCAGCATTTCGCATTTGTGTACCTCCCACCAATTAATTATATCGAAGTCCGTATGAAAATATACCTCAATATTTTCATATCGCCGCAGCTCTGCAGTAGCTTTATCAGTTCTGCTCACATAGGTAGATTGTTTAAGAAGACCTGAAAACAGCTCAAAGTTGTCTGAAGGTAACAAAGGTGTATCCGCAATTTGTGGTTCTGTTGTTCTGTCAGCATTCTCAGTTAACGTTCTCATAATTTGTAAACATTTCTCTTTTGTGTACCTTTGCTCAGATTCGGTAAAGTTCTTGAGCTCTTTTGCTGACGGGTATAAAAAAGAACAATTTTGTGCAAATCTTAGTTTTCAACAGCAACTGTTTTTAAATAATAAAGCAACTTATTTTTCACGTCTCTTCTTCATTTCTTTTGTAAACTAATTATATAAATGTACGTCAGGTGCATAACTAAATAATTTAGTAAAACTAATATATTTAAAAAAATACTTCATCAATATCCACTTTTTTCAAAATTGTCGTATTCTCTACTAATTGTTTGAAGTCAATGGGTGTCATTCGATTGCTCGACTTGCTTTTCATAACCGCATTTTTCACTCGCTTGACTTGATTTCGAAAGAGTATATCAATGCCATATTTGAAATCAAATGAGTACACTGCAGCTAAACATTGATTTCAACTATGAATCTCACTGTTTGTACGGTGTTTCTCACTAACCTGATAGAGTTCACAGCAATGAGTTCATACTGTTTACATGGAAGTGAGTAAACTCATGCTGTTGTCTGATAAATACCCACTCATGCTTACGAAGTAATACCGAAGTACTGCACATTAAAACTGGTATATCTGGAGAAAAAACAATCGAATCGCAACAAACGAAATTGAATTTTAAAGGGGAAGAGTAATACTTAATGATACCCTAAGTGCAAATGAGCGAAAAAATTTGTTGTTTTATAATATAACTCCAAATATTGCGAAAAACCGTGTTTTTACACTTAGAGGTTAGGATATCTCAAAATTCTGACGTGGTAGACAAATTCTGCAGCCAGTTTTGGATTCAACAACGAAAAATCTACAAAACCCGATGCACTCAAGTGGCAAAAAGAGATAAAATTTTTCGAACTGTGTAATCAATCAATAGTCAAGAAAATAAAGAAATAAATACTTAACTTATCTGCGTGCTAGCATTTTCAACGCGAATATAATTTTACAAGAACGCAAGAACGTAGGTTTGCAACTTCATCTTTTTATCAAACATGGTTTGCATTTTAGTGCATTGAAATTTGTAGATTCTTGTAAATTCAGGAATTTTAGTTTATAAAAAAAGCACTAAAAAGGGCACTAGGCACTAAACCATTTTGTTTGGCGTTTCAATTTTCAAAAAGCACTAAATCTAGTGCTTAAAGCACTAAGTTGGCAACTATGTGTGGAACATAACTAATAATTTTTAGAAGGTAGTTTCACTTTTTCTTCTTATCCGCCATGTTAGCTATCTGACAGAATACGTATTTCGTATTTTTTGTTGTACCAACTTTTTCAAAAAAAAAAAAAAAAATTAATTCAGCTTTTGACGTTGGAAAAATAAAGCTCAAGAAAGCCAAACATATGAGTTTTGAAATTTTCTAATATTTTTTAATCACCCTCACTGCGAGAGTCGTGTCGAATGCTAGTCGTTTTTCGAGAGTTGAATCGTTCGGAAATTTCACGTCACTCACGCCTAAAATTTCCACTCGACTTATGTATTAAAACGGAAAAACTTGGCAGCACTGTATAGTTTTCGACGATTTTCGTCGTTTACTTATTTCAGCACGACAGTAGACAATGCCAATGTTATATTTACGACTTACGCAATGAGGCTGAATAATTTTCCTCATCAAAAATTATGAAAAATTTAAGTGCTACTTCTGTGAATATTGCAACATACGGAATAGATGAAAATCTTTTTCAAGGTCGTCAACAAAAGCTCAACACTTTATTTAAGTACAATAGATTGGATGCTAAGGATAAAACTCAATAGCATATCTTATGGCATCTTCAATTTGCCACAGTTCTGGCAACACCCCAGTTGTACCTTGACACAGTGGTTCTCTACTAAAGTGTTAATGGCAATCGAAATATTTTTTACGTATATTATAGTTTCGGTCATTCGAGTTTGGCAGGGATGTTATTATGTGAACGATGTACAGAAAAGAGCACCTAACGATATATTTATGCAGTAAAAAGTTTATGAAAGGTCAGCTTTGTAAAATCAGGATAAATGAAAAATCAGTCAGGACTCTTTAATTCGGCCCTGAAGTCAGGACGTCTGGTCACCCAAAATGCAATGGAAAGACTAGCGAGCCCAACTAAATCGGCGGCCGATGAAGTTCGTGGTGTGCGATGGATCTGAAACATTTTAAACAAAAAATATTGCTGGCCCATTTTAGTTATTATGATTTTTGTTCATTTGATTAGCAGTGGCAAGAGTGTATGTATTAAATACGTAGTATATGAATATTAAAAATGAAGTGATGAGTTATGAAATATATAAATCTTTAGATGTTCTGTTAAAAAATATCTAAAATAACAAGCGAAAATTCCCAATTTCTATATCATAGCAGTGACCGCATTGCGTGTTTCTTACAGACACGGTTTATGTCAAAAATTTTGAAGTGAAACTACCTTTTAAAAATTATTGTATCATGGCGAGCAGTCTATTTTCAAAAATTGTAGTTCTCACATATCAGAGTAAAATATTTCCCAACGTGTGAAAATATTTTCCACAGAAATTTCTTCTAAATCGCAAGAGTTCCACCATGGCATTGCAAAAAGTTATCAGTAAGGAACACCAATGATTGATCCATCCCTCAAACCCCCTGCCATCTGCGAAGGGTATTGTTTCAGCCAAACACATACATCACAAACAAATACCATAGAACATACATATGTGCATTTAAAATACTGTGGGGGATCAGCATTCTAATGTATCCAAAAAGTCCCAAAAAATACATATGAAATCGCATACATTCCTCGATTACTAGGAAATGCAAATTAAATGCCCCGCTTTTCTTATGACATCGCCGTTGGGGAATTTCGAATATGAATTTTCGAATATGAAAACGGCTGTTTTACTAACAATTTTTTCGACAACCCATTACATTTTCCCTCTGGGTACGTATGTACATACATATGTGTTCAAATGACGATATGGCAGCAGCTTCAGTTTGCCGGAAGAATGCAATAGAAACAATAAATAACCCGAAAGACGCTAAAAACAATAAAAATCGCAACAACAGGCACAATAACAATAAAAACTTCTGCGACAGGGGTCAGAAGAAGACTTGTTTAGCAAAACAAGAAAATAAAAATATCACATTGAAAGTAAAAAGACATTATTAAGGTAAACAGTGAAAAAGCGAGTATGTGGAGGCACGCGAAATACTACCAGAATAAGGCAATTTATGAGCTTTTTGTCTTTTAAGGGTAATTTTTCAACACGCCAACAGTGAGTTGGCATTTGCAGATAAAGCCAAGCAAAGAAACCATAAAACAAAAATACATAGATAAACGTCATAATGACAATTGTGGCAACAAATAAGAGCCAAATATTGTTTATGTATGCATATGGAAAAATAATATATAGTTAGGGTTATATGCAATTCAGATCTGTAAAAAAATAATTGCCAAGACCCGTTGTAGCAAAAATAATACGCGATCATGTTTGGAAGTTCTAAAATTAAAAAAAATTACAGTAAACCTCGTCAACAGCTTTACGTAAATTTGTCTATTTTGATAATTATAACTACCCAGAGAGGATATTTTTATGCAAAGAAAAAATTATGTTAAGGCACAAAAAATATGATGCCAAACTAATCAAATATGCATTTAAAAATTAGGAAGGGGGAATCCCGAGGGCCCGCGATTTTTCAGTCTGATATTTTAAGTTAGCGTTTTAATAAAAGGAAATTTAATTCACTATAGAAACAACTATTTTTCGATATTTCCGCTAGAATCTGCTCCTTCGTTATATGATTTTATCACAAGTATATTCCGATTCGGCCTATTTATTTCTGACCATAAGTTAAAAGAGTCCTACATAGAAAACTCTCAATTAATAACATACTTTTAAATTAATACAATTTATGTACAGGGGCCCGTGTTTTTACGGTCCGGGAACCGAGCTCTCCATCGACGCCCCTGCAATGGTTGTACTTAAAGATTACATACGTGTAAATACTCTCAATTCTCCGTATTTTGAGTTGATTTTTCCATTGTTTGAAAAAAAAATGCAACTCGGTTCTAGGACATATTCGCAATAGTGTAAATAACAGCAACTTTAAGAGTGTTTTGTACTCGCATTTTCGTTAACTTATTATCAGCTCAGGTTCGATACCTATACACCAGGGATGAAAAAGTAGGTACACTTTTGCCGACGTTTGATGTCTTAAAGGTACATTAGGTACAATCATCTTTTGATCAGATGCATTTTTAGTATTTTTTTGGTTTTCGGGGGTAACCACTCCCACTTATCATTACATGGGTATATATCTTGGTAACCGCTACACCAATTTCTCCCAATCTTGGCAGAGTTGTTAGCCTTAGTACAGCATACCAAACGGCTGAAAATTTTTAAAATCGGGCAATAAACACGCCCACATCTCATATAACGGTAATTTAGAGAAATACGAAATCTTCGATAAATCAGTAAATGCAGAAGCAAATTTCTTCAAAATTGATGTGTGCAATAATTTTTTAGGCAAACACACGTTTAAGATAAAATTTTGGAAAATGGGCGTGGTATCGCCCACTTATGACCAGGTATGTATATCTCGGTAACCGTTTGATCAATTTGTACCAAACTCTTCTCTTGCCACATAAAAGCAAAGCGTTAAAAATTATTGAATTCGGACTAAAATTATTCCCACTTTTCATATAACGGTAAATTTCGGAAAATCTTGAAACATCGATATTTCGAAATTTGAGGATGCTAATTTACACAAAATTGATACTAACAACAATCCCTTAAAAAGAAGTATTATTATAGAATTTTGGAAACTGGGCGTAGATACCGCCTACATCTAACTATATAAGTTTATCCATTAAGTATAACTAAAACTACTCTTCCTACCACGTAACGGTAGTTTTCAGAAAGGTGAAAAACTATATTTAATACTTGCGACGGGTATTTAATGTTCGGCTACACCCGAACTTAGACTTTTTTACTTGTTATTTACTTATTTTTTGTTTATATTTTCCCCTCTTTTGGTTTTATATAGATTTGTAAGTTTTGCCTAATGCTAATTGTCAGGCTTTTTTTCACATGATGTACTACGTAACTTTTATTCTCCACTCCTATTCTTATCTTAATTTTAAGTTACCGTTGTACTAGTTTTTATTCTCAACTCTTATTTTTATCTTAATTTTAAGCTACCGTCGTACTAAAAAAGATCTTTGGGAACTTATTGTACTAATTTTCTTTATAATGATGAATGAATAATGAATGAAATTACGCCAGTTGACAAAAATGGTAAATGTTATCCTGTTTTAATAAAATTCGATTTTTATCTTACTTTTAACAAGGAAAACTAAAATATGACATTTATCAAAATCGGTACACCGCTTCGCCCACCACTAATACAAAACATTATAATATCCGCTCTCTAATGTAATTCGCCAAACCTTAAACTTTGGTTTACTTCTTCATTCCTAGGCGAAAGTACTATAAAGCGAATTTTGAAATCAGATTACGATTATTACTTATTGCAGCTGCTTATATGTGGATATGCGAGTGCAAAGTGTTCAGTCTATGAAAAATGGTTCCGTTGAAAAAAAAGACTTTGAAAGGACTTGGAAAAATTATAAAACCTAAAGATAGAGGCAAATCCAAGAACAACCGAGCATGAAACATGTTAGTAGAAATATCTACAATCTTATCAACCACTTAGTTGAATTTTTCCCAGACATTTCAAAACATAGACTTTCTGACACTTATAAAAGAAGACTACATTCGGAGAATCCTTTTCAAAAATGAGTAAAATAAAAGCGAAGTGGGTGAGATTTTAGTAGGGGAATGTACACCACAATATGGTCGCTGAGATATTCCTCTCAAGCACCAAGAAATACGTTAAAAGAAGAAAGGTAGTAAATATTATTATCAATTGAAAGAGCGTTACTTCATACAAAAATTTTGTAAAAAAAACACGTTTTTGCAGACCCATTTTGTATACCGTTAGAACTTACATACAAAAGAGTAAGGCGTGCTCCTATATTGGAGTGTAGTTTATGCATATTTTATTTTAAATAAGAAAGACTTTAGATAGAATTAGGCTTTTGAAACCTTTTCTATTTCCAACTACTTTCGGCAGCTTTTATCTTTACTTCCACCTTTTCGTGAATGCATATTAATTTTAGTTTTGTACAACTTCACTGACTCATTTACTTACATATGTAATATGTATACTCGTTTCAGAGTATTTAGTTTACGTCATTTTGTATGCGAAGTATGTACATCAGAATCGGTTTAGCAAAATTTGTCATGCAGTCTAGCGAATGGCAGTCGTCGCAAAGGCCAAACAACCTGATCCTTAAAAATTTGTTGAAGCTTTCAAACTCTGCTACATCTTCCCTCCGAGCGAGTAAACATATATGTAGACACACATAATTCTTTGCTATCGTTCCTTCGGCTTGAGTTCTATGTCTTATATTTTCTGCTTTTTATTCTGTTCGTATTCGTTGACCCAACAGAAAGCTATGCCAGCGTCCAGGTTAGTTGTCGCCGTTTCCTGCACTCCTCTCACCTTTATGCCTTTGCATTATTTTATTGCATTTTCCCTTTTTTCATCTCCTGTGCTTTTCATCATCTCGGTAGACAGCCTGCGCCATTAAATATTCACAAAGGCTATAAATCATTTATGTTATGTTGCAATTTCGACAACGCAATTTCGTTATTTTTTTCATTTTCATTTTCAATTTCTTTCTGTTTATTCTCCTTCTCCTTTTCGTTTTCGTTTTCTTTTTCTGTTGCGCGAAGCAGGACCACGAAGGAGTAACCGCAGTGAGAATTGTTTGACAAGGTTTCTTGTTTATGGGCGTTATTTTTGTTTTCGTTGTTTTTTTTTTTATTTTCGGATCATAAAATTGGCGGCAGCACTTTTAGGCAAATAATCGCAAAAATCTTCAGCCAATGTATGTACATACATAAATACATATGCATGCCTGATTATAAATTTAAGTACCCTGCAACCCAGAGTTTGCCATTCTGTAGATTTTGAAGTAATTACTAATGTGTCCTATGCAAAATTGAATGTATTGCATTGATACATTTTTGTAAATTTTTACACACATACATATGGCGTACATATGCAGGGTTACCGGGGAGAGTCGTCTAAAAGCATAGACGTCTGGCAACGTTCAACCGATTTCGATTTATTTTTCTATCGGAAAGGTGGTTCCGCAGCGATGGTCCTATACTAATTTGGTTTAGATCTGATCATTGGATCAAGAAGAAATTAACGGTACTCCTAAATTTTTATATGATAATTGAAGTCGGTTGTGTTTTTTGTTAAACAACGTTGTTCTCAGTCAGTTGTGGTTGACTTTTTTTATTCATTTCCACAGCAAACAAATTAAATGTTTACAATTTTACGTGTACAAATACAATTGCTGAGAATCAAAACAAATAATGTGAGTAATAGATGACACGCAGAGTAAAAGTTCAGTTATGCAAGACTAATTTGCATGTACAAATACAAATGCTCAAGATAAAAAAAAGCAATAGATGACATGGAGAGTAATCGTCTCTCAGTTTCTAGGTACGTCAAATCAAGTGTAAGTCTTGGATAACCGGGCTTTAAAAAAAAAGTAATAATATGCTAATCACCTATTCAGCAAATTAATTTAAAAAACTTGTATGCCTTTCCAGCTATTCAAAAGTATAATTTCTCATTATTTGGTAAAAATGTTCTAAGCAGGGCCGTAGTCAGGATTTTTTTTTGGGGAGGGGGTTCTGGAAAATTTTCCTTTAGTTTCACTTTTATTTCAACATATTTTGATTAAAAGAAAAATACTGATAAAAAATAAAAATATTTCACAAAAAAGGAACAGTCCAGCGCCTTCGTCTTGGTCTGCAGGCTGTATCGGAGATACACCCGCTAAATTTAAACGTAGAATACGTGGTATGGTTAAGAGCATATCCAAGTCAAAAACGAAAGCACAAACTAAGAAAAAAAT
>NW_016157407.1:0-28492 GCF_001687245.7 Rhagoletis zephyria | reverse complement strand
TCTTTGAAACGCCACACTTTTCTTTGAAATCGCTTTATTAGTTCTCGTGCAATAAGCGTTTTTGTGAAGCTCTAAAAATTACAACTACAACATTTGAACATAGCCCCCATACCTTAAGGTAAGACGTATTCTACGTCAAAAAAACAACAAATATAATCGATAATCGAATGAGGCTATTGCCTGAAAATTTAAAAATGCGCTTAGTAGCATTGTGCTACTATGATAGCTCGGCCGAATAATCATAGTCAACTTATGTACAGTGGTCGAACAAATTATAGCCGCACCAAATTTTCACAAGTTTTAAAATATTATTTTTGCTGTTATTTAATTTTGGTTAGTTTTTTATAGTTTATTATTTAAAAAGATCCGTATAAATACAAATTTTAAGGCAGTGTCACACGATTGGGTATTTGCCAAAATTTGGTGCAAATCGTATCCCAATTGTGTGAACACCGAAAATATTTTTCTTTATCCCAATCACGAAAATTAATTTGTTGAAATTTTTCAATAGAACATCGCTGTATTGTACCAATCTTTTGGCTCAAAGAGATGTGAATATTTTTTAAGTAGGGATTTCAGAGCGGGTAACACCGCCTCCAGTATCGAAGCCTCAGAAAAATTAATACCCCCAATGGTTTTATTCTATCGATCACAGCCCCCCAATTCTTTCAGGGTATCGTTGCCTATTATACCATCAAAAGAAGTCAGTACTGGCAGGGCATAAAACGTTAGTACAGTATCATTCCCCATACTGTGGAAAAGTTGTACAATAAGTTTTTTGTTTATTGGAACAGGCCCTGCAACAGTTTTCACTGGAAAGGGTGGTTCAACCGGAGTTGAGCGGGCGGCTAGTTTGGGACTCAACAATGAACTTCAGGGTAATATTGTCTTTGGTGACGCAAGTAAGGTAAGGTATGCTGGAATACTGAGTAGCGCCCTTTATATGAAATAGGCCCGTCCATCATAAAATTTACCTACTGAGCTTCTTCTTCTCCTGGCTCTTTGCTACTTGCTTCCATGTTGTAGAGTCTTTGTTGTTTTGGAAGTCTTTCAATTGATTATGCTGGTCCTCTTTTAAATGCGTTGTTGCTTGCAGGTCGATTCATGTAGATTACCTGCTTAGACTGAATGCTGCCATCGATATCCATTTTCTCCGCAGGTTTCGGAGCCGTGGGTCTGCCTGGCATCCTATTGTGTCCTTGGCCAGCGCTTCTGTTTTTACAGTTATAACTGGTGCGGGCTCGAGGAGGTATGGCCGGCACATGGTGGTTTTGCAACAGGTTATTCGTAGGAGCAACAACCCTATTCACTGCATTCGTATGCACTATTGTATTTCTTAAATTCAGGTTTTGTATGTCAAGGCATGCTGAGTACGCCTCTGGAAGTGTTTTCGGTTTCTGAACTATCAACATGCGTGATAATTCCGGATTCAGACCCCTAATAAACACGTCAAGGGTCTATTCCAATATGTTTCTATGAGGACGGAAACCGTTTCCTGCGTATAATCGTCACATTGAATCTTGTTGACGATTAACGACAGTTGGTGGTTAACTGTCGCATAAAATTCATCTAGTTTGGAATTTCTTTGAGCCAACTGATTTAACTGGGGTTCTAGCGTCCGTTTGTCCCTCTTGTCCGCGTAAACTAGTGATAGGACCTGTTTTATCTCAGTCCAGTCACTCCCGAAACTAACGCCGCATCGGCTTCTCCCCGGATTTTTTGCCTAACGTGCTGAAGAATATCCCTATACAAAGGTTTTTCTTTGATTACTTCGTAATCGGAACGGATGCCTTCGACATTATGTATCCATGAAATATATTGAGCTGAATTTCCCTCAGAAGTTTGCAGCTCTTTGACACAGTCGGGGAGCCTACCGATTTCCTTAAGGTCCTGTTCGGACATTGGCGCTCGGGTGTTCGTGACTGACCTCCCTTGTTGAGCCACACTATTTGCTTATTCTACTCTGCCTAGCCTCCCGTCAATCCTGGTAATGTTTTGATCTAGGATTGCGCTGCTAGATTATATTCGTGCTAATCGAGCTTCTAATGCTAACCCATTTTTTCAATTCCCGTTAGACGCCCCTCCAATCTTCTAATCTGTTCGAGGAAAGCGTTCCTCATTTAGTTCATTTACTTTTGTTGTCAGTGCGTCCATTATCTCTTGTTCCAAATATGCCCGTTTTCTTCATAAATTGTATTTTTTTTGTCTGCAATTTGCAAACTTTTATACGATCAGGTCACCGGGTAATGCCAGCAAGAATAGTAATTTTTGCTTTGCACGGTTATTAATTTGTTTTTGTTTCGGATCTTCGTCCTCGTGCTATGTACGTATTTGTTTTTTATGCAATCAGTTTTTTGTTAAGAAAAAAAGTCAGTCTCGATTTGAGTTTGAGGTCGGTTTCTTTCTTATGTTTTCAGAGTTTCCCACAAAAAAGAAAGGAGCCGCGATTAGATTTGTAAAACTTTTACTGTGTTCTTATGTGTACCGACATGTACCAGGTTGGCGTTTCACGGCACATTAGTATTTAAAGGAGAGTTTCAGTCATGAAGGGCTGTGCCATCCTTTTTAGTCGTCAACAATCAGATTGAAGGCAACCTACTAAGGCACAACTTACTTCACAACATAATCTTGTATCTATTGCAATTTCCAGTGTGTTCTTATGTGTAAGCCGGAAATGCCGCAGAAATCGAAATAGCAGTATCCAGTGCATTCTGATGTGTACCCTGGAGACACCACAGGTAGCTAATGCAGGAAAACAAGATATGTTAACCTATTGGCCTTCGATGAGGTGAGTATCTGCCTAGGAGTGTAGGGTCAGGGACTCACCTAGCCACGTGATTGTGCCAGGATATTCAGTATTATAACGTTGTAGTCGTGGACGGTGTCACTGTGTTTTAATTTTCACTTTGAATACTATTTATTTGTGTACCTGAAGGTCTTCGGGGTCACAGGTCCACTTACCATCATGTTATTCCTGGTTCGGTCGCTGATGACACGCAGGATATGACGTAGTAATTTATAGCTTTAGCTTGAGGTTCATTCGGGGTCACAGGTCTAAGCGACAATTTATCACTAGGCTATTAGAGCCTTTAATATTTTTCGTTATTACATCTTTTATTATTTCCTCAAATTTACCTCTTCTAGGAAGAGGAGCTTTTATACTCTGGAGGGTCCCGATAAGAATCGCAGAATAACCGGAGGGACCCCCGAAGGTGGTGAATCGCGGCTTCAAGAATATTAAGTTATTTGGATGGACGATTCATTATTTATTTAGTTTTTATTGACTTCTTTGGTTTGACCCCTTCTAAGAAGGGGAGCTTTTATACCCTGGAGTGCCCCTGGTTAGCAGAGTTAAGCTAATGTTATAAACCGGTGAACACCCAAAGGTAGTCAACGGTTTCAAAATATTTTGCTATGTGGATGTACAAGCCATAAATTTTATATGCACCTTCACATTCAATACTTCCACTTATCACAACACTGTTCATCACTTGTCACGATCACTTGAAAAGGACTCCCGCAGTTAAGAGGATCCTTTCTATAAGACCCACACTTTCAGTATTAACTCGACAAGATAGTGGTGCGAGTCGACGTTAGGCTCTCGGAGGGTGCTATGTACATCTAAAACACTTGAAGCGTACTTCACTTGATGGATCTTTCTATGCTAGAAATTTATCTATTAAGTAATTTACCGTTCAATCCATTATCCCTCATTGCCGACTGCAGCCAGGTTATTACCCTTCTTAATGGAAGTGCTTTGAAGTTAGCGAGAACAACTTGAAACAGAACCGGACGATCCACATATCCACTTTTTAAATGAATTTACTAATTATTTTGTTAGAATTGAGCGTATAATTTTTTATATAGTATATACATAGGAAAAAACTTGAAAGTTAGGGGGGGGCCGAAATTATCGAGCTAGCATTTCCTGGTACTATTTTTGAAGAGATGGGAAACAATTCGGCCCCCTGCCCCTACCTGGCTACGCCCATGTAGCCTTATCTATTTTTTAAAAAAGTCCTGAGAAAGCACTATTTTGGCTGATTCTAGACCGTGGCTTAATAGCCTATAGGTTGTAAAAAGGGGAATACCAAAAAGTTCAAATGTAGGCGTTCATTTTATGTATTATCGTTTCCACCGAAAAACACAATAGATATCTGATTTTTTACTCGTTTTGTAACATTCCGATGCAATTTACCGTCTCTGCAAGTACGTACAATATGTGTGCACTCACAATAACATACTTTATTTGTTGTTTCTTAAGAAAATTGCATTCAACTCTAATTAGAAATAATGTTAGTACATTTCGATACGTTCAATAACCGTACCCGAACATTTATCGGCGCCCACACTTTATATACATACATACATATGTATGTACATATTTATATTCGAGTAATACCTATTTGCCTTTGAAAGCGTGGATTTGTGTCTTGCGCATGCGCGTAGGCAGTATTGCACATATGCATTAGTATTATTAGTGCAATTATACCAGTGGCATGCTGCAAATTACTCGACAACTATTTGCTTTTCGTGCATGCCAGTGTGCTTTTATGGCAATCGATTTTTTATTAAAAAAAAAATGTATGCTGAGTGCTTCTAGAAATGTGTAAAATGTATGTTCAAAACAGATGGCAGCGTAAAGTTCTTTACTTCGCTGACCTTGTTAAAGCTTCAAATAGTAGTATGTTTAGATTTCTAATTTCTTAAAAAAAAAATGCTTATGTCTTAACAACAATTTTGTGCTGTATTCGAACAAAAGCTTCCTAAAGGAAGTCACATTGCCCTGTCCGAGGTTCCTTCAAAATATGAAAATAACAATATAAGTAATTAATTCACTAATCAGCTGAACCTCCGCTTTCTCTGCCAGACAGGTTAAGAAGCGTGACGCCATGTGTTTGAGTTACCTCAATGGTCAATTAATTCCTTCTCATTCCTGTCGCTCCTTGGTATAATTTTGTGCTGTATTCGAACAAAAGCTTCCTTAAGGAAGTCACATTGCCCTGTCCGAAGTTCCTTCAAAATATGAAAATAACAATATAAGTAATTAATCATTCCTGTCGCTCCTTGATGTATGTAGCACAGTGCCATGTGTGTTATACGGTAGCATGTATTCTATCGAATACGGCGGCTATAACGCCAGAAAAAGTTGTTTGTGGATTCCACGTACGACTGCAGTGATTCTTCTTTCTCTGTTACCAGTATTAATATATGACTAGTGTACTCGCCAAAAACCTAAAAGATACTCAAAATATTAGTCATATTTAGTTATAAGCCATCTGAGAGCCAAATTTCGTCTGAATCCGTCTAGCCGTTTTTGAGTGGAGAGCATTCTTGCATGGTTCGTTTTCTCTAAACAAAAATGAAATGTTATTTCACATCTGCAGGCAAAGCTCTTTAATTTGACTGCCCATTCCTCAAATTCGAAAGATCTGATGACCTTCATAAAAAATATCTTCGCGTATTATATATATGGGTGTTTCCATCGGAAGGTCCACCACGATAAAAAAATAAAAATTTTATATCTAACGTATTTACGGGCCGATTTGTCTGCTTTTTAAAATATATACTGGCTATGTAAGTAGAATCATGTTTGCGTAAAATGGTCTTCCTAGCAGTGTTGCCGCGAAGCATTTTTAATGGTAGACAAATTCCTTTAAAAAAAGGGCTAAAAAAGAGCTAAAAAAGTCGTTGTGGCTAAAAATGGTAGCTAAAATTGTTTACTTACATAATCGTATATACACACCAAAAACCTTTTCGTAAAAAAGGGGAAATATACGACACCAGCTTGCTGGATCGATCAAGTGATTGTACCATCAGGCTCGAAGCATATAACTTACCAGCATGGTGGTACAATATTTATTTCTTTACAAATGAGGTCGAGGAAAGATCGAAATGATTTGAGCCGAAATTTCACAATTTTTCTACCATTTTGTTAAACATTGTTTTTTTTTTTTTAATTCACAACTGCAATATCGTGAACTTAATATTCCACAAACACGGCTTTGAAATTTCCGCCAAAATATTTTTTACTTAGAAAATTTATCTAATTTCACCACTCACGCCACCAGCACGCTGTTACAATCATAAAATTTTCAAATAGTTTTTGAAGTCGCACCAGCAGCTGGTACAATCACACCACAAGAACATACACGGTCAATCGACTTGATGGGCCATTTAACTAATGAAGCATATTAGGGGCCAGTTTTTCAGTGCACGGCCGTGGTTCAAACTAAGTGTAAACGCTCGATCTGGCTGGTTTAAACTAAGATCAGCCATTCAAGTGTCAGCCAGCTGTTCAATTTAAACCCAGTTTACTTAATCTGAGTTTAAACTGGCACTGAAAAACTGGCCCTAAGGGCGGTAAACTTATCTATTTTAAACTATAGTTAAATCGTTAATCTTCTTCTTCTTCTTAATTGGCGCTGTAACCGCCTAAGCGATTTTGGCCGAGTCCAAAACAGCACGCCAGTCATTTCTCTTCTGTGCTAACTGACGCCAATTGGAAATGCCAAGTGAAGCCAAGTCCTTCTCCACCTGATCTTTCCAACGCAGAGGAGGCCTTCCTCTTCCTCTGTTACCAGCATCACGGCCCGCGTTGAATATTTTCAGAGCAGGAGCGTTTCTGTCCATTCGAACGACATGGCCAAGCCAGCGGAGCCGCTGAATTTTAATTCGCTGCACTATGTCTATATCGTTGGAAAGCTCATACAGCTCATCGTTAAATCGTCTGCGATATTCGCCATCACCAACGCGTAAAGGTCCGTAATAGATAAGTTAAAAACAGCAACACTGCTTCCTAAGTGGCGCCAAGGTTGAGATATTTCGAAAAACCATATTATGGTCCGATTTGGTTCGAATTTGGCGTATGTAGTTGAAACATAATAAGTCATAGATCTCCAACAAATTCACCCTGAATTGGTGCTGAAGTCAAAATATAAAGTATATTCTACATAAAGTACATGTTTTATTTGCGTTAAAAATTCATTTAAAAGCAATATTAACAAAAAAAATAACGATGGAAATTTATGTCACGTGACGCTACGCCACGTCACGTTACACACTTGGGGTTGTAAAAGAAAATTGAAACAAGTTGCATTAATTCAATAACTCTATAAACAACTAGAATTACTCCAAATCATACTAAAATAAGTTTCATGAAAATAGCCATCCACAATTCGCAGAGTTTTGCGATTTTGTAAGAAAAGAAAAAATCTACTTCCATTTTTTGTCACGTAACGACACTCTCTTTAAATGCTTATATTTCAGGACCAAGAAGTTCGATTGTTTTAATTTTTCGGTTAAATATAGAGCTAATTATGTGCTATACAATGGACCTAAAAAGTTAAAGAAAACAAATGGTATTCCTTGTTTGTATCACATTGAAACGTACGACGTATTGAAATACCCTGTTAGATAGATATGACTTTTCGAATATGTAGCAACCCTAGTCACAAGTGTTTTTAAACTAAAGCTTTCATGAAACTCTCTCTTTGACACTCTTATTCGAATATATCATATACTAGTGCAACTTGTGTATAAGTTAAGTAAATTCGACTTTTGAAACATGTGGCAATACTCCTGAATATAAATAGTTTACAACTTAAGCCTTTTAATGGCCGTAGTTATAATCAAAATGAAGTGGATTCTTTAGTCAAAAGCAGATTTTTTTGACATATATCCCATTAAAAGTTATATCAAAAGCTGACTTTAATTTAACTAAAATTATGAATTCGACCCAGGAATGTGTGTTTTAAAAATGCTCAACTGGCGCCATTTAGCAGGTAAATTTTTGACCAGATTGACTTCTTCTCATTATATGGCCAAATCGTATTATGGACTTTTAAAGTATCTGGACTCCAGCGTCACCTGGAAATTTACTATATCATATTTCCTAATGTTATTTTATTTCATGATTCTTGATTTTATTTCATATTTCTTGATTAGCCACGAAATCAAAAAAAAAAAAAAAACAAAGCTTAAGGACCTAAAAAAGTGCTTCAAGCTACATATATACAAGAACATAAATACAGATAAAATAATAATATATGAGTTTCCATTCTGGGGGTATATATATGTATGTAACTACCCTGACGGAAACAAGTAATTTTTTAATTGAATTGACTAATTGAAAGACTACTTTAAAACAAATGCAATGAGTAAATGTTTCGCATTTTTATACTTTTTTGCTCAAAAAACAATTTGTGTCTTGGAAGTATGAAAAAGCATCTGTGAAGTCGAGAACAAAAGCGTATTCAAAAGAAACATACAGACTTTCAAGTTGTGTAAACCAAATACATTTTAAAGTAGTTGAAATTAAGTGCAGGAAAAGACAATTGACTGCTTCCTAGGACATCGCCTTGTTAAATAATAAATGAGTTCGGTTCAGGTAAAATAGTGAGAATTTCAATAAGTTATCATTGAAAATAAAGTAGTTTATAAATTACTTTCAAACTAATTCAATTTCCTGCAGGGTATACACATTAATCAACGTACATACATATGTACATATGTATATGTATAAGGGTTTATTGCTTTCTAATATTTTCTAAATCGATTTACTTTGCTATCCTTTCATTTCTGAGCCAATATTATTTAGAATGTTTTACTTCATCTGAAATTGCATTAAACTGATTTGATCCCCTTTCATTCAAGTTTCACCGGAGATATTGTGACGTTTAATGCCACAGTTTAGGAAATGCATAGAAAATATGTCCTTTACTTTTTCAACAGGGGAGCTGTTCTAACTCCTTTACACAGAAAAAGCAAATCGAACACAAATGCCTATGTGTCTACTTGAATTTTTAGCTTTCGAAAAATGGCTAATAACAATAAATGCAATTTGATGTGGGCAATGTTTTGTGCCCATATGCAACCACCAAAAAGTGCGGTAAATTTTGAGAGTTATGTTAAGGTGGGCATACTTAATGATTTTTCACATATATGTATAAAGATATTTAGGTGAGTATTTACATACATATATATGTTTCGCTTTTCAAGTTTAAAAAACTTTTAAGTCATTTATGTTAATTCTTGTAAAGTTATGCCACATGAATTTCATGTATATACATACATACATACTATGTGTGTACACTCTCAATTCTAGTAGCAACCCACCGGGAATTGGTGGAATAAGCTAGCGTTACAGCTTAAGAAATATTCCATTTTTACCTACATACAAATACACATAGTATTAAATAGTAATCCACACCAAAACTTCCAAAATAGTACCCAGCAAAAAATGGGTAATCGCTTTTAGTGGTAACGTGTTCTAGAAGGCATAGCGTTATAATGCCTTCGAATTTTTTCGCTTCTTTTATGCATTGCTAGTATTGCAAAGTAGAATGCCCTACAATATTTTATTTANGTCAGAAATTTAAAGCATTACACCATACATTACCATGTTTGCATGTTTGCATTACCCATTGGGATTTTCTAAAAGCATGCATTACATGATAATGCCCAATTCAGTATGTGTGACGCAAAACCGGTAAGCTATTTTGAAAATGTCCTAAAAACCCCAACCCCTCCTCATATAACAAAAATATGTACACTTACGCTTTGAGCCGCCGTGACTCTTTGAAACATTACGTTCAATTTTTCCCACTTTTTATTGTGTATGTGTAATGGAGTTTTTACAGTAAAATAATTAAATTACATTTTCATCGAGGTTTTTGATATGTATGGAAGTGTTTGCCAAATATGATCCCATACAGAAGTAATAGTTATTTAAAATCGAAATTCAGAACTATCGATTTCAGTATACTTTGGAAAAACGCGGTCAAAATTCCTGTTTTTGATCAAAAAATATTTTTTGTTGGATTATGCGTAAAAAATGTGTACCAATTTATGTTCTTGCCATAGCTATGGGGCGTTAACATGTCAATTTTAAAGTGTAGTTAAATCATTAGTCAAACTTAACAACATAAAATGCCATACAAATTTCTGTAGCTAAGTTTAACTACCTAACCTAACCACCCTTGACCATCGCCATACAAATATAGTTAGCTTTCGTCAAGGAATATATACAGATAATAAGTGACTTTTAGCTCCTTCCTAATCAACTTAAAGTTGTCTTATAGTTAGATCCATTTCCTGCAGGGTTATAGCACAACGCAGGAAACAATGCTGCGAAATTGTACATACATATACATATACGTATTTACAGAAAGAACAAAAGGATTGACAACATTAAATTAAAAAAAAAAAACATTTTCGAAGTCAATTCTGCCATTTGGATTGATTTTATTAGAAATTAAAATACAACTTAATTTTTAACTGAGATTGTTAGATGAATTAACACCACAAATACGATAGTCATACAAATATTCTTACTAGCGAAGTATGTGGCAAACTATCGCGACTATCAATAGGGCTGTCCTATCGTCAGAAAGTTACTATCGACATAATCGATAGTTGTCCAAAAACCATCGCCAATTATCGGTGGTGTCCATTATCGATAGTTTGCCACCCCTACTACTAGCATTTGTTTCTGCCTATATATCAGATTATTACAAGTGAAATCTAAATGATTTAAAAAAAAATCTTGGTTTGATGAGTAATTAATTTTTTATTATGGATTTTCTTTTGAACTTTAGCTCTCCCTCTCTCGTATATATCGGGAGGCAATTTGCGATAATTTGACAGTACCTGCATTTTCGTTTCTATACACATATATACTTACAAATTGATTGCCCTTTTCGAAGAAACACTAAAAAGAGGGCAATGAAAGGGTAACATTTAACGCCAAAAGAACAACAAATAAGGACTATTGTATTTAAGTTAATAGAAATGCAAAATACAGCTGTGCCTTTTTCAAAAATAGGAAGCTCTTCCGATGTTTTAGAACAAGGCATATCGCACAAAGATTTTTAATTTTAAGTAAAATCATAAACCTAACAAATACATTAGACGCACACAATTCTGCCGAAAAGTGTGCTGATTATGTAGAGATCGGCACTATTACCAACTCAAGCTCTTATCATCCGAAGATGTTGTATTGTACATTCACAAAGCAGTAGCAAGTTTTAATACTAAAATTCAGTAAAAATTAAACAAGCTACATTTTTTTCATTAAAACCAGGAAGTTTGAGGGAAAACCGGGACATGCCAAGGCTGGACCAGGACACCGGGACGTATGGCAGCCCCACAATAGCATAAATGCTGTTATGTATATATTGTATAATAATGTAATCCATAAAGGCGTAGATTATTTTATATCCAATGCTAATGCGCATTTGAGATTTAATGACACATTGAATGATAATTTGTAAACTGATGCATTATCCTATCACAGGCTTTGATGCTTAATATAAAACCACACCGAAAAATAGAGGCAAATTTGTCATTAAAATTTTTACATCCGTATCAAAAGTATGAATTTTAAAAATAAACAACTATAAACAAACTAATTCAAGACAAAGAAATTGTTTTGTACCTGCATTTTTTCATTATAAGCAGCTTACGTTTGGTAAACAATAAAATTCCAATTTTAAAAACATGACTTGATACGCAGTTTTCATCAGCTTTAAATCACATTTTAGTAAAAATATGCCTACAATTTCTGGGAAATAAATAAACACTTCGGCCTACAACCGCAAAAAAACGTAAGCGACATTTTTTTCAAAAATTTATCTGTGATGCAGAAATTCTAATAAAGCGGTTAGGGCTCGATGTATTTGTTTATTCACACTTGCCAAATATAGCTATAAGTTAAGATTATATAATTACAATTTTGAAACTTATGACAAACGGTTATGATATGAAAAACAAAAAGACTTAAACAAACGATTTCTAACAAACAAACTTTTTTCCACAAAGGTCTTTATTTGGCAGCATCACGCATATCGCTCATTTGGAGCAAGGGCTACGAAATTTTTACAAAATATACATACACATGTATGTAGAAGAAGAGGGTTTTAATTTCTGCAGACTTAATTTAAAATTTTTTTTTGGAATATGACACTCTTGGAGCAAATGAGCGATATGAAAAATACCAAAACCAAAATGAAGCTTAATGCAGTTCTCTAATGTTTCCGGAATCGAAAATCAGGTCAGAGAAAGATGTTAGAATTCGATTAAATAATGATTAGAAAAACACTAGAGATTGGAATTAGAATTAGAATTTAACGTCAGAATACGATTAGATACCTAACCTATAATAATCGACAGTTTCTCTTATCGTCTTCTAACCTTCTACCATAGAGAAACACATCAGAGAATTCGAATCGTTTTCTAATCATTCTCGATTGATGATTTCTCGATTACCATCTACATTACTACACATTACCTTTTCCTGGTGGGAATAAACGAGCAACGAAAGACACAACGCACACACACGAGAGTATATCACAGTTTGCGTGTGCAACAAACATCACTGCATACGAGTAGTACTAGGAAGCTCGACCAACGGAGCGCACTATTAGGCGCACAACATCGTAATTGCGTTTTTAATGAAATTTTGAATTGCTTTCATATAAAATTATCGAAAGAAGCATGAGTCTATCAAAGTGCCTTTTTTGTTTTTGTGCTCTTGCCTTATATTGCTTTTGTTGTAGTAATTAGTGCTGTTTTGATCCATTCAACATTTTGATTAGATTAAAAATTCAATGTTTATAATTAGTGTTGCATTTTAATAAGATTTCTACTGAAACCAAAAGATAGTAGGGGAATTAATTAAATCCGTAATTTAGTTAGGACTAAAATTAAATTAAATTGCGAGAGCTATATATGTATGTATGTATATTGAAATTCAGGGCTTTAAGTTTTCTACATATGAAATTATTATTTCAAATATTCGTGATTATATGTGCGCTGTACGTACATATAAATGGAGCCATAATATTTAATCGTTGAACCTTTTAAAACAAAGTATGCAGAGTTCTCCATTTAAAGAATCTATGAATATAAAAGTATGTATGTATATACTTTCGCTTTTATTCTGGTTTTTGCTAGTGGAAGTGGACTCTTTTATTACCAGAAATGTATGCGGAAAAGAAAATTGAAAGGTCTGGCGCATAAGAAATGTAAATCTAAGTCTTTCTGTGGAAGTGAAATATCTCGACGTAATTCTATGTATGTATATTGAAAGCTGCCTTGGAAAACTCAGGTAAATTTGAAGTTATAGCTGAAGCTGTTTATACTGGAGCTAGCATTCGGCATTAGATGCCTTCCTGCGTTAGGCAAAATAAAAATGGTTTTTAAATTGGAAGACTTCGCAGTACTTAAAGAAGCGTAGTGGATAATTGGCGAAGCGTACAACGCACTTTTGAACAAGGTACTCAGTGAGTTTTAAAACTAGCTTCTAAGATAATTTTTCTTAGCGAATATATGATACTTTCTTCAAATATTATTTGTTTGATTTAGCATGGGGGATGATCTAACATTCAATTTCCAACATTTGTTTTTTTTTTAATTTTGGAAGTTTTTTGGCCGCTCTTTTTGTGCATCTCTTCACCAGTTATAATGCGTCCTTTAATAGCTTGATCAGAACTGTGTACAAAAAGAAGAAAGACTCAACAAATTTTCCCCTAATTTCAAATTATTTAATCAGAATTTTTAGAAGAATTCAGTTTTAAAGTTCATTAAAGTTTAGTACAATTTCAAGTGGCTACAAAATAACGTTCATTTTTGATATTTTTTTTTTTTAGTTGACGATCTTGTGAATTTTCTCCCAGATAAAGCATGCTTAAAGCATGAATTTCTTATGAAATAAAATGCGCAAGAAAAATTCTAAAAACCCAACGCCAGTTTTTAAAAATTGTAACTGAAAAAGCCGGCAGCAAATTAATTAAAAAATCAACGTGTTTTGTAGCCACTTCAAACTTGCACTTTATACTATAACGATTTATTGGGCCGCAGACCTGAAATTTTTCTAAAAATTCTGAATAAAAAGTTTTAAATTTAGGTGAAGATTTTTGAAATTTATAAAAATTGTTTACTAAGTTTGAAATATATATTTATATGCAGTTTATTATATGATGAGTTAGGCTTTTATAAAAAAAATATTAAAATATCAAAACAAATATAGCCAAGCTGATCAAAATAAGGTATTTCCATGGTTCAAAACTGTTTATAATTCACGGGAGCTTTTATTTTTCAATCAACTAATTATTATTTTTTTGTCAATGTTATTGTGGCTTATAAACATTTAATTTTAATATTCTTATTGAGCTTTGTACCACGATTATTTAATAGAAAAAAATGGAAAAAGCAACAAAATCTAAGCGGTAGAAGTTATAGCAGCTATTTCGGAGATCACCCGCGTCATCGGTGCTCAGTGGTTAACGCTTCTGACTTTGCACATCGACGACACGGGTTCGATCCCTGCTGAAAGTCTAGAAAAAAGAAGTCTGTGCTTTTATTAGTACCATTATTTAATTCGCATTGCATTTTCCTTTCAAACAGCAATCAGCATGAGCTTGGCCATGGATCATATTTTCCCTTCAACTTCTTTCGCTTTCCACCGCCCAAATAATCTTTTTAAACGCCCACATACCACTTGCAAATTGCATCCATTGATGTACATACACACATACATACATATGTATGTACATCTCATTTGCTAGGCTTAACCATCTCCGCCCACGTTTCACCTTTCTGCAAATTTAATTTGCTCATTTTGTCGTTTCTCGCTATATTCTCGTTGCAACTGCTAAATAAGTGGAATGCACTCGGCCCATTAACCAAACCTACTGGTATTGTAAATGGCGAACGATGAAGCTGAAAAGAATATCTCACAAACTGTCAAACTGATTTATTGAAAAGGTGAACGTAATTTCACATTAAAAAGGTCATGGCCAACTTTATTTGCAACGAGCCGAGTTGTGCTCTCCCAGGGATCCGCCGAAACATACAGACAGAAGAATCGCGTGGAAAGAAGAATCAACGGCCAAGAGGCAGCACTCATTGTCTTGCTTGTTTGCCTGGTAAGTTGCAGCGCGCAATCTACTATTCTTTTCTGAAGCTCTTTTCTGTTTTGTTGTTTTTTTTTGTATTTAAGTGTATGCAACTTTTTGTAAAATGCAAAGCTGAAATCCAGTTGAAAGACAAGATGCGGCCGTGGAGCTCCTTCTTACCATTTTCTTTCTTATTTATTCGTTCGGTTCTTCATCGCAGTTGCGGCTAAATATGTCAGGCAGGTTTCTCAACTCAAGCATTTGCGTTTTATTTTCCGTCTGTACTTTCGAGTTTCACTTCGAACTGCATTTGTATCTTTCAGTTTTCGTTTTTCGAGCATTTAACTTCGCTGACAAAGCGTTTTCGTGCTAGCTGAAGACGTTGCAATTGCGTTGCAGCTGGTGTGCTAATTGTTTTCGCTAAATACCTTTTCCCATTTTTCGAATATCGATGTACTCGCACATTAAGATAGCCATTGCATGATTTCATGTATAATTTCTAAGAACTGTAAAGTAAATGTATATTTTAGATCAGATTAGGGCTCGAGTCGTCACATACGATATTGTATAACTCATCACGTAAAACATACATTTTTCGGATAATGACATACATACGTTAGAGCTGCAAAACTATCGATGGTTGGACCATTCGATTTTTGAGATAGTATTGGGCCTCACCACTCGATAGTATCGATACTATCGGTAAGAGAAAAAATATGTGATCCTCACTACTGTAATATTTGTAGAAATATAGGAACAATAGTTTTAAACATAGTTTTAGTTGCTTTACTAAATATATATGCCAGCCCCAATTTCATTAATTTTACGAAAATTAAGAGTTTTCGAGTCATCAAAATTTCGAGTTTTTTAATTAGATTTCTTAAGGTATTGGCCCAATGCAGGCTCGCTTTGCTTGCCTCGCTTTGAGAACTGTCAAAAGTTATTTGGAATATACTAAAACGTATGAAGGCTGGCCAAATGGCAGCTTTGCTTCCCTTACTTTAAGCGCCTCAAAGTTTCAAATAGGAAAATGTTTTATTTGAAAGCGCTTTGTAGGCTTTTGACAAAAAGGTATGTTCCCGTTCTTAATGAATTCAAACTGCTGCACCCTTTTATGAACAAAAATTTGCTTACGTAATTAAAAAAAATATATATAATATAAGTTATTCAAAGTTTAATAACAATGATTATATGCTTCCATATATATATTTAACATATCGCTGGCTGAAAACTGCTAAGTCCATTTTTACAAATTTTACAGGAACTTTGAATACAACACTTTGCGTGCGTTTAAAGCCAAACAAAACTCCATACGAATCAAAAGGATTCAATCTTTATTAAAAGATTTCGCATTATTTTGGCCTTATCGGATTTTCGGGGCTCTCCTGGACTTAGAAAATTTGCCTTTCATTGAATATAAATGAGAAAAAAATTAAACAAGTTCCTTAATACTTAATTTCTCTTGCTTCCTATATCATGAGGTTTCACAAACTTTACATGTCATATGGCAACTCTGTATATATGTATATGTATATTGATACTTGGCAGCACAGTTAAATATATCGAGCTGTCATTATTCATTCTTTTATAATTATTCATTCTGTAGAATCATCGTGCATACAACTTAAATTAAATGAAATATAATTATCTGAATTGAACAACCTGTGTAACACTTCTTCCAATTAAACCACAACAGTGGACTTAGCAACTTTTCACACAAAGCTAGCGATATTTATGATGTCAGTCGTCTCTTGATTTTTTTTTTTTTTTTTTTTACTAAATGTACCTATAGTTATATATGTATAATTATTATCATTCCTTTGAAATCCAAAAATTAATTCGCATCAATTTAAAAATAAATTTGAAGAGATTGTTTGTATTTTTTTTAGTTTTCTGGAATTTTGTGGGAAAAGTATTCTTAGTGTAAGGGAACAGACCTTAATTTTTTAACTACACAGCTGTTATCTTTGACAGCGTTCCAAGCCGCCATTTGGCCAAACGAGTTTTGAAGTAAATCAAAGCAAATTAAAGTAAGTAAGGCGTGCAAAGCAAGCCTGCATTGGGCCAGCGCCTTTAGAAAAGTTTTGAGTTCGTATGTTTGTTCAATTTTAGTAAAAAGTGCAAGTTTGAAGTAGCCAGAGATTTCTGTTGATTTTTGACAACAGTGGGAAACCGTCTTCCGATCACTTCGTGCCGCTGCGGAAGAGGTGAAGGCATACTACCGCTCACGCTGGAACCACTGGTATGACGAAGAGGGCCACGCAGCTGCTGCAGAGAAATACGCAGTATACAAAGCCACCCTGAGCGACAGTGGAATGATACCGGGAGCTGAGGAGGGAGCAGATACGCCTATTCAAAAGAAGGAACCGAGGCAGAAAAACGTGAATGCGAAGAGCTTAAGATGCTGACAGACAGGAATGCGGCTCGAAAATTCATCAGAAAATAAGGCAGCAATTAAATGGTTTAAAGGCCGGGGCTAATTCTTGTAGAGATGAAGATGAAAATCTAGTAACAGATGTCCAGAGTACAATTGAGATATGGAGGGAACACTTCACAACGCTTCTGAATGGCGACATAGGTGGCGCATTTGAAGAAAAAGAACCCGAATTAATGTATAGGGACGAAGCTGACATTCTTCCAATTGACCAGGACGAGGTGAGAAAAGCAATATGGCGGCTTAAAAACAATAAGGTCCCCGGGGTCGGTGTAAAACTGTAGGTCAATCCTCTATGTGTGACAACATCAAGGCGCATGCCGAGAATCGGAGGAGAAGCTCGGCCAAACACTAACATTAGCGTAAACGCCAATCTATTATTATTATTATTAAAGCTGCTTTTGATATCATGAAGAGAAGCTGCCTGTATGAAGCCATGCCAACATTTGGGATCCTCGCAAAACTAATACGGCTATGTAGAATTATGTTGAGCACAGCTTTTACCTCCGCCCAAATTGGGAAAGACCTCTCTGCGCCGTTTATGACCAAACGAGGTTTTAGACAAGGGATTCACTCTCATGCGATTTTTTCAATGTGATTCTGGAATCCGTTATAAGAGCTGCCAATCTGAATCGCAGCGGCAGCATATACAGCAAAAGCACGTACCCAGGGATGTCAGCGCAGCACTTTGCAGCTTAGAAAAAGAAGCTAACGAGTTAATCTGGCGGTGAACGAGGACAAGACAAAGTACCTCCTGGCAACACATAAAAGGTCTTCGCGTATTTGGATACACGTCACTGCTGATATTCATAACTTTGAACTACTGAAGGACTTCGTTTACTTAGGATTCCGAATAAATACCACCAATAATGTCAGTCTGGAGATAAAGCGAAGAACAATTCTTTCTAACAGGTACTTTTTGGGATCAGTAGGTACTTGTAAAGCAGGGCCTCTCTCGATCAACAAAAATCGCGCTCTACAAATCTCTCATCATGCCCGTCCTTCTGTATGTCGCAGAAACATAGACGATGTCTAACAAAGATGAGAAGGCTTTGAGGGCTTTCGAGAGAACAATTCTTCGCATAATCTATGGCCCCGTTCTCGTGGGCGACGAGTACCGATGAAGATGGAATAAAGAACCGTATGAGCTTTTCAACGACATGTACGTAGTTAAGCGAATAAAAATAGAGCGATTGCGCTGGCTTGGACAAGTTGAATGCATGGATGAGACGCTTCGGTGAAAAGATCCTTCTCGACTCCGCATCCATGGGTGGAGCGAACACAATGGAATAACCAAGTGCAAACAATTGATATTAGGCAAGCGCTAAAGTTGAAGGCGTATTTGAAAAGCTATGCCAAGCTGACCAAGTATCTCACCTTACACCACAAGATGGTGCATATGTGCCTAATAGCTTATTTAAGTACATGCCCCGAAGAACATTATTGCCATTTGCTGGCAGAGGAAAAAATTTCCCGCTATACATATAGCTGTTGTTTAAAAAGTTTCTTCTCTCTTACATTAATAATTAAATTAACAATAAAATTTTCATTATTAACAAAAACAAACTTTACAAAATAAACCTTCAAGACTTATTTTTTAAAAACTTGCGTAAAGCGAGCTACGCGCTAAATTTTTTGGTCATAAAAATGTACAAAAAGTTATTTATTTTCAGTTTTACTTCCCATTTTACCTTTTAGTTGCATTTTTCTTTCAAGGTATTGCCCATTTATAGTCCCGCTTCATTTATTTTTATGGCCGTCGGCGTCGCAAAATGTGCTGCACTAAATTTTTATATTATATGTTTATGTTTTATGTGCCCTGGAGGCTATGTTCATTTATATACTTAAACTTATATACATACATATGTATTTAGGAGCATTAATACATTATACTGAATAAGTATTTAGGCTTTAGCTTTTAGTATTTTCGCTTTTATGTACGTATATAATTTAATCGTACCAGCCATATTGGAGTAATGTAGATACGAGCACGAGTACTTAAATAAAAACAAACAAGAATTTCCGAAATAAAACTAAATGAAGTAGACGTGAGGAATTCAAAGCTAAAAAATGCTCACAATCCAGCCGAAACGGCTTGAACTGCTTATCTTCTTAAATTGTTCGAAGCACTCCCATTTTCCGCGCTTGCGCCTACTCCTTCCTACGACATTACTTGCGTTCGCTCTTGCTACTTACTCCCTTTGCCTGCCCGCTGCCATCATTTCTGCTATTCAATTTTCATATCATTTAATTAAAATCGCAATTTTCGTGTACATTTTCTTCTGCTCGTTCTCCAAACCCCTTCGCCGTTTTTTTTTTTTTTTGTACCGAATTCGCCCACTTCCACCTACTTGCGGCCTGATTGCTTGCCAGTTCGCATATATTTTCTACTTCCGCGCTTTTCGAAAAATAAACTATGAGTGGGGATTAAATTGCATTTTCAAAAGAATAACAAATAAAATAGCGTTTCGCAAATGGATCCGTCAGAAAAGAAGTTGGAGAGGAAGAGGAGTATTTGAAAATAATTGTTTGTGAATTAAAAAGTTGAAGAAAATCAGTTGAGAAACATGCCTATTAGGAATGTGCCGGACTTAATAAATTTTACAATATTGTTATATTAGGTTTGTTGTTTAGCGACATATTTAGGACCAGATTATCTGCTTTTTCGAGCTGAGCTATCCAATACGTAACTAAGAATACAAAATTTCTCACTGAAATCAATGTTATAATTTATGGACTATTTTTGATAAATAGTGGAAAAACCTCAATAATAAACGATAAACAACAATGAACGCCGCTAAGCAAAACGCACGGTTGATGTATTTTTATTAAAAAATTTTACAAGAAAAAGGGAGCGATTTAGAAATGGAGAAATATTTACAGCTACTCCTTTAATTTGGCGGAAGCATAGTCGCAAAGAATTCACACATTTATTTACTCTGGCAATGAATTATCTTTGTGCACCACCTTAGTCAGTGAACTCAGAAAGAGAGTTTAGTACATCGGGTAGAATATATGTTTCAATGTATGTAGGTTGCTCCCCGATGATACGGAAATGCTTCATTTCATTATGAAAAACATAAAAAGTGTTAACTTTGATTACTAGTTAGATACCTACTATTAAATTTGATACAATCAAAAATAAAATTCTGAACTAGATTTTTAATTGTATCTTCTATAATCGAAATCCGCATGTCCGGCCGGATAGTCGGGTAACAGAAAAACGGCCGGATACCCGGCACATCCCTAATGCCTATACACATATGTACATATTTATGTATATACACATAAAAATATGAAGTCAAGGTTGGTGCCGTTGGTTATTTGGATTCATCATACACGAAATGCAACTCAGACTTGTGTCTGAGATGTTAAGTAAACTCCCCGTTTTCTAAGTTGGTTAATAGCCTCATTTTCATCTTTTGTTAAGTCTGGTATTGATCTCTTTTTACTCGTAACACCGAGCTTTGCGAATAAATTTTTTGTTGCTTAAGTATTTTTGTTTTCAAAGCTAGGTACTAAGGAAGAAATTAAATTAAATTAATGAATCCGTAATTCAATGTTAATGATGTCGGCTTGGAGTGGAGAGACCTTTTTTTTGAAATGTCCTCCAGATTACCTACGTCTAAGTAATGGATGTTTCTCTACACTGCTTAGAATCATTAACTCTACTTAAAATAATGTCTTTGAAGACTGCGTTCTGAGTTTATATTACGCTTTATTGGTGGCTTTTAGATTTGGAGTTTTCTAAAATGTATCGTAATTTATCGTTATACGGGAAGTGGGCGTAATTTTAGCGCGATTTCAAAACCGTTCAACATATTGATTTTGGAACGAATTTCCGTCATCCCTCTTCAAGTTTAGTTTGGAGACGAACCGGTAACAACGTTGTGACATCTTCAGAATAAATTTTCGTTCGAGATGGGTAATGTGGTGTTACGATACTCTCATTACACTCAATCTTATTACAATATTTGCCAAATTACTCCGCAGGGGCATAAAGGGTATGGAAATAACTTTCAAGGATGTAAATTCCTAATAAAATCGGGAATAACTTCACGTACTTCATATTGGCATTTATCCAGAGCCTTTTTCGGCAGAGCCACTTTTCGGACAGGTGCCCATTGTCCACGCTTCAAACAATTATTCTTATAAGTCCGAGGGAATAGATCCCATCGGACTATGTATGTTATTAATTTCTGCCAGGTAACAAGCCAAACGACGTAATGGAGATTGAGTTGATCAGGAGGCCCCAATTTATGTCTTAATGCAATTTATGTTCCTTAAAAGAGGAAAATCCGTGCATTTTATTTCTCAAAAAATAAAAAATTATAAAAATTAAGCGTTAATTGTATAAATCTTCAGATCGGGGGTTAACTACGCCGGAATTTTGTCACTGCAACGTGGTTATCTGCTTTATATAGAATTACAGCTGTTAAAGACTCTTACACTAAGAGGAAAGTAACATATATATTTTTATTTTTTTTTTTACTTTACCCACTGGGAAAATAGGTAAGCACCTTGCGAGGTAAGCCATGTTTTCTTTCAGTTTTTAGTACCAAAATTGTCATCATGGCCAATGTCATCTACTAGTAAAGCACAAAATGAACACCTCCAGCGACACATTACGTTGTCAGTTGCAAAGTAACGTGCAGCCGAAGTTATTTCCAAACACCGAACTACTCCGAGCGACTGCTCTGCATTACACGTAACGTACTTAGTAAAGCGGCTCAGAAGTATGTCTGATACCAAATGTACATTCTAAATTCCTACTTACATAAGCGGCCACGTCTTTGTTAAAGTAAGGGAGATTCGTCAGTGACGTGGTAAGGACAGCCGGGTGAAGTGTAAGTTGCTGGTAAGGTATTGCCCTTCACCTGGCGGTCCTTACCACTTCCCTGCCGAGTCTCCATTACTTTAACAAAGACGTGGCCGTACCTCGATTCGGGTACTTAAGCGAACATAATTATTGATGTAGTTACATCTTCTGGTTAACTTATATAAATAAATCCTCGAATAAAACATGAACATTTAATGAAGTATACGTTGATTAAAACCAAGATCGTAGCATTATTTGAACACATAAACAAAAACTTAAAAAAAAAAATCGATAGAACAAGGGGTTGGTACTCTAGAGATAGCGGTTGGTACTTTAGCGGGTTTCACTGTAGTTATGAAAAGTCTTACTTATTGTTTTTTTTTCGGTACTTCGCTGATGACCACCTCAACTTTTACCTGGAACAAAATTGGCACAGTAGGAGTGTTAGATACCCTTGTGGGCAGCTGATGAAGTCCAGTGAAATTTTAGATAGTTTTGGCTATTTTTCTTTGGTTTCTTTAATGTTTATATTTTTTTATAAAAGGTTAAGAATTTACTTAACCAGCGCTTCATAAGTCCACATTTCAAACTTCGTATAAAAATTATGAAAATTCAACAAACTTTAACAATTGCACACAAAAATTTTAAACTTTTTATTCAGAATGTAAAAAAAAAAACATTGAATGTGCAGTTTTTTGCTCATTAAATTTTATTAAAGTGCAAATTTCAAGACGCTAGAAAATCGAGTTTATTTTTATTTAATAACTTTTTTATCTGACAGTGTTGTGTATTTTCGTCCATGTAAAATATGCTCAACAATTTCCTTTTTATGGGAGAAAATACCTAGCACCATAGGCAAAAAAAAAATAAATTAAAAATCAACGCGATTTTCCAGCGTCTCGAACTTTGCACTTTAAGCTACTAAAATTTAATGAGCTACTGCATACCCAAAATTTTTCTAGAAATTGTAAATTAACGTAAGTTTATTGAATTTTCATAATTTTTGTACGAAGTTTGAAATGTGGATTTTTGTGGCGCTGGTTAGGTAAAGAGCTAAGCTTTTAAAAAAAATATAAACATTAAATAAACAAAAAAAAAGAATAGCCAATACTAATCAATATGTCACTTGACTTAATTTTCTAGAGTACCTTTTAAAAAGTATGGAACTTTTATGACTGCAACCACTCAACGAATGATGAAAAGTTACGAAATTTCGTAAACCCCTTGCAAAAATCTAGCATTTAAAGTACATTAAAAATTAAAATGTGCTAAATTTGGCACACCGAGCGTTCTAGTGTTAAAACGTTTCAGCGCACAGGCATGAAAAAACTCGTAACATCTACAGTTTTGGTTTTTCTATTCTCAAATTTTACAGTGTATTCCATAAAATTTGACAACTATTCAGATTTCAAAAAAAAAGAAGAAAATGAAACGGTGTATGATTAATAAAAAAGTATTTAAATGTATCTCCCGATCTGGTTTACGCACATTGTGATTACTCAACTGATTTTCTCCGAAAAATAATTTATTAACTTCAAAAAAGTTAAGAAGATAATTATCTGAGTTCAAAATTTGAAATTTTTTTTTGAGATTTAAGAAATAGGTGTAATCTTTTTCTTCGATAAAGAATGTAAAAAAAAATACTTCACACCATAAAAAATATTGAATGGAATGACCCACATATAAAATATAGCCGTTTTCGTTGTTCAGACTTAACTCAAAACCTACTACTTAAATATATTTCAGTCAATTTTTTTAACCTATATTATATTTATATCTATTATAGGCTACTATAAAAATTGCTAGGTGGTGCTGGAGTCGAGTGGTTCATAAAAGACTTATTTACGAGCGCAATACAGATAAATCCTCCCGGACGCCTGGATATTAGGGCGAATTGAAAATGTGGCGAATTAGCGATGAAAGTTTTGACCACGCCCTTCCAAGGAATGACTCGGTAGGTATATCACAGCGCCTTAATTTTAACGATTTAAAAGAGATAACGTAAAACATTTAGCCGATGTACAGGAAAACTTTTCGCCCTGTAAACCAGCGAGGATTCTTGTCCCCCCTATAACAGAAAACGCACATCTGTGCTCTTCAGTTTCCATGATGGGACTTTTATTGGCTTAAATGACATAAGACTAGAGGTTGACGCAACGGATCGATTTAGTTGAAACATAATAAAAGAAATTACGTACGCTGGGCAGAGATCTCACAGGAGGAGGTAAGACCATCGGTAAAGCTCATGACATCGTAAGGGATTAGTACTCCGTATAGTATCACAGGTTACTATTCTTGGCCTATTTGTGAGGACGGTTCTGCTTTTCAGTCGTTGCAACCTGAGCTAAGAGTTCTTACTTTATTTTTGCATTCGCCAATGCAAAGTTCTTATCCGGCACGAAGCAAGCGGGCATGGGCTAGTAAATATATTTTAAAATTATACTGAATTATTCTATCTTCATGTACAATCGGCCAGCTTATGCAGAATATTTCGAAAGATTATAACATTTTTACTTTATAAACTTCTGTACGTAGATCAGGTATGGAGATCAGGTACATAAGTACATTCTCCTAAAGTCTAAATATTGTTTAGCATCAAGTTAATTACTGTCAATATTAATTAGCATTGCAGAAAAGTGTGCCTTTACGTGGTCTTGTGATGCTAATTTGGTATGCAAAAATATACATATGTGCATATGTATTCGCATATTTACATACACACATATATATATATATTTATGCTTTTGCAAGTGGATGCGAAGGTAAGTTTGGATTTTTGTAAGCGTACCTACCGTGGTCTGTTTACATTTCGCATATCTAATTTCTGTCAACTTTGACATAACAATGACTAAACAAACTCAGTCTCCACTCAACGGGTCAAAATGCCAACAAACATAGAAAGCTGCTTTGCACGAATGGTATTCATATGTACATACACTGAGAGAAAAATCAACCAAAAATTGGTTAATATTACCAAATTCAAACTTGAAAAGCAATCAATGTGATTTTTGGTTAATATTAACAATGCCTTGGTTTATATTTTCAACGATGATTTGGTAATTTTGTTTGCATTAATCAATTTTTTGATTGGCGATTTTTCGTTTGAATACGTTTATGTTCTGCATTTCACAGATGCTTTTTCAGAATTCGGAGATACAAAACAAAACATTTTATTACCATTTTAACATGTTGCCTCTGGCGGGATTTGCAAATACATAACAGCAAGCATATCTACACACTCAGCTACAGCCGCTTTATAAATTTGTCTTCAAATGTTCAACTTGAGTCAATTTTCTTCGTTGTTTAATTTGGTTCTGCACTTCACAGAGGCTTTTTCGTAATTAAGCAAAACCAAAAACAGAAAAAATAATAAAAATTATGTATCGTGCTGACGGCATTCGTAATGCTGGAAGCCAACAAGTAACAGCAAGCACCTCTGCCGATTGGGATCAACTTGTCAAATACATATAAATACTTATTTCTCGCTTACAATGTTGGTAAAATGAAGGATGTAATTAAATAACTTAACAACTTTTCCCGAATTTTTATTGTAATAATTTAAATTGCAAATTAAATTTTGCGCTTTCCTTTTGCGAATCTTTCTATTATCCTTTCAGTGTCAATTTCAATATCTAAAAAGTGCTAGACCTATCAGTCTTTCTTCATTCATGGTACTACGCAACCATGTTTTTAACCGGCGAAGGGTTAAAAAACTTCTTTCGGAAGTAGAAGTTTGTTAATCAATGGAAAATCATATTCGTCGCATTTGTGCTGCTGATTTTGGGAATGGCTTTTCGCTTGCCTTATTTGTCCATCATTCTAACCACACTTTAAACTCTCCTTCCAAATTGATACCGTCTTTTTCTAAGAAAAGTTCGTATCGTTTTCCAAGCAATTTTACGCGTTCGAAAGCGTTATTTTTTTCGTCAGGCGTATTATATTCCCCAATTTTAGATGGAAGTTATAAGTTCAAATCAAAAATGTTTATTGTCTCTTTCGGCAATCTTTCTCGGAGATCGAGTAAAATATTATCCAATAGCGGTATATTGCCTTTCTTCAGCGTTAGACGCACGATAATTAGCCCGAAAATTTTGTCTGTTCGCTCTCCGAGAAAGGACAATGTCAAAATCCAATTCCTTAGCGATATCGGTAACTTTTGAAAATATAACAGAAAAATGTGTGCCAGCTCTTTCTCTATAATTTCGAAGAATAGTGCCATTGACTGCTTCGCTAGCACGATTCAAGTTAAGCGAGGGTGCTTGGAGAAGTAAACTTTTAATTTTAAATTTTTTAATTTAACTTATTAATTTTTATTATATTTTTCAAGTCATTAATATTTTTATGTGCATACAAATGTCTGGTTACACAGTTGAAAGTGAAATTTTCTGCATACTTACACCGCGCAAATAGACAAAAAGTAGTATACATACATTCATATAGCCCAACTCTGAATACTCCCAGGGGTTTCTTCTCCGGGGAATTTGTTTCTCCCGAGAAAGAAATCCTCCAATAATTAACTCCCAGGAAGTAGCATTTTCTCCGAAAATTTGGAAGCAGAAAGTTCCAACTTCGCAAAAGCTGTTTGATACTTTTTTGACAGCTCAACTCCGCTATTTAAAATAAAAAATCTGCAGCGAACTTTTATTCATGATAGGAGGAAAGAGAAAGAGAGAATACTCCCAGGGGGTTCCTGTTCAGAATCGGCCTGATAGTACCTACATAGCCATTGTTTTAATTTTTCACGTTGACGAAGAGTTATACACTATTTCTTATTCTATAAATGATCTTGTACAAGCCTAAAAAATGGTTACGATTGAAGATTAAAATAAAAAGAAACTCTACAAATTTGTTTTTTTCCAATTTTTTTTTTAATTTAATTTTTGATGAAACATTTGCTTTTTCGAGACCAAAAACGATGACTTAAGTTGATTAAAGCTTTTTTAATGTTATTCCTAACATTCCTAGCATTCGCATTTGCATTCCGAAAATTCGCGGATGTGAAAAATATGACATTCGAAACATCCCTAGTACATACATGTATACATACATATATATTTACTCAGTTGCCCAACTACTTGTGAAAGGCAACATGGAAGGTAAGCAAACTAGAATACTTATGTGAGTATAGTATGTATATATGTATACGAATGTAAGAGGACACACGGTTGCCACTGAAAAACTTTCTTTCCTACCAAGAGCGGGTTCAAAAACCTACCAAACTGGCTTCTTTCCTCCCATTTCTTTTAATCAAGAAAGCAGCATTAAATACATTTATTTTTTCGTGTTTTTATACTTAAAATAAGATATCCAGTAAACAAGGATCAGAATAATAGCTATCATATACATATAGTGGTGTGTGCTTATAACCAGATACATACCTACCGACATGTATTTCGACCCACTGAATCCGAATCTGAGGTCCGTTTGACTTATAAACCCTCAAAATTTAGTGTAAATGGCGAAAAACCGAAAAAGTGGCAACAAATTTTCAGTTTATAGTTTTAATAAAGCCTTCGGAGTAAATGACGCCCATTTGCATACATACATATACTATGAAGTATGTATATATACATATTGCTACCTAAAGGTGCCAGTACCCAAGTGCACTTGTTCACAAGGGTATTATAACTTTGTTCACATAACGGTTGTTTGTAACAGCCAAAACGAATCGAGATAGATATAGACAAATGTATACATAAATGATCAGAATGATTTGTGATTTGTCCACTCGGCCATTGCGACTGTTTATTATTATCAGCGTTGCCATTTTAGCCGTTTTCCGGCTAGATTTAGCCGGTTTTGATAGCAACTAGCCGGAAAAAATTCGATCTAGCCGGCAGCCGATTTGTTAGCCGGTTTGTAAAAAAAAGTTAGCCGTTTTTAGCCGATTTTACTATTTGCCTAATTTTCAGGTGCAAAACGTAAACAAGTTGTTCGAAAGCAATAATGCAGACCCAATGAAGATTTTTAATGAACTCAATGTTTTACTTTCGCATCTATGCTCCCTAGTGGTTATTAGCGCGGACACATTTGATCCTATATGCTCCCCGTTGGAACCATACCTTGNTCACTATTATCACTTTAATAAAGGAATTACGCCAACGCCTCCCTACAAATATTNATAAACCCTCAAAATTTAGTGTAAATGGCGAAAAACCGAAAAAGTGGCAACAAATTTTCAGTTTATAGTTTTAATAAAGCCTTCGGAGTAAATGACGCCCATTTGCATACATACATATACTATGAAGTATGTATATATACATATTGCTACCTAAAGGTGCCAGTACCCAAGTGCACTTGTTCACAAGGGTATTATAACTTTGTTCACATAACGGTTGTTTG
>NW_016157406.1:311778-316913 GCF_001687245.7 Rhagoletis zephyria | reverse complement strand
AAATTCCACTCATTGTAATTTGGCGCGGCCAACCACAAGTCAAACGCGGCATGTGATAATGTGCAACGACGCCACCAACCAATCAGTGCCAGCCTGTGCCCTCATCGATCAGGGGTCCGAAGGAACTCTCATCTCCGAGAAAATAGTTCAGAGCCTTGGTCTCCAAAGACACCCCACCTCTGCTGAAATATGTGGAGTGGGTTCGAGCGGATTTAACAAATCCAAGTCGTTTGTTAGTTGCATGCTACGTTCCCGTGCTGATGAAACTTTGCCGCTCACATTGACTCCGCGTTCGTATTAAAGCATCTCACAGCACTATTGCCAAGCAAAGCCATTGTTCCGCCAAACTTGGCGTACTTAAGCAGTTTTTCACTCGCTGACCCTTAATATTACCGACCAAAAACGATCGATATCATTATCGGTGCGGACATGATAGCACAAATCATGTTGCCAGAAATTCGGATCGGCAAACCTGACCAGCCTGTTGCACAAAACAATCGTTTGGGATGGATCTTGTCAGACCGAATCAAACCAGAGCCAGCATCCACTGTCGTCGTTCGATGTCATCACAGTAATATTGAGCTGGAGGCACTCGTGCAAAAATTCTATAAAAGTGAACAAGTCCCAGGCGAGGCGCCGTTATCAGAACAGGATCAGTGGTGTAAAGCATTTTTTCGTATGACGCACGTTAGACAAGCGGATGGTAAATATTTAGTTAGGTTACCATTAAAATCGTTAGGTAAATCTAAGCAAATTTCTTTAAATAGATTTCACCACCTCGAACGCCATTTGCAGCGTGACTGTGATCTACGCAATCAATACTTCGAAGTCATAGAAGACTATTTTAAGTTAAACCAAATTGTACCAGCCCTTACGAGCGAGGAGCAGCATTGTACTTATACAGCGACCAACAAACCCACTGTAACTTTATGCGTTCTACTGCATCATGCAGTTGTTAAAAATGAAAGTCTTACCACAAAGGTGCGAATCGTTTATGACGCCTCTTCAAAAACTTCGAATGGACGATCGCTAAACGATCTGCTCTGTACAGGCCCTGCATTACAAAACGATCCTCCTGCGGTAATCTTAAGGTGGCGAATGCATAAGCACGTTTTTCTCGCCGACATAAAAAAAAATGTATCATGCAAATGTGCATCGACGTGCATCCTGACGATGCGCACTACCAGCGAATTTTGTGGCCAAATACAGATGGACAGTTACATTGGGAACAGCGCCATTCACTGCGATTCGAGTATTACATCAACTTGCACTGGATGAAAAGGAGCGTTTTCCTCTCGTAGAAAATATTTTGCGTAATGATATCTATGTGGATGATATCTTTAGTGGAAGCGATTCCTTTGAAATGGCGTCACTTATGCGCGATCAATTTACTTCGGCCTTACGATCGTGTGGAATGGAACTGAGAAAGTGGGCGAGTAACACGCCCGAGTTATTGCGATCGATACTCGCCGAAGATCAAATGTCTGGTTTTTCGCTACAACTCATCAGCAACAGCAACGCAACAAACAGTGAAAACATTTGGCTTATATTGGGAGGCCAACAGCGATGCTTTCACATTTTCCATTAATTTCGCAATAAATCCATCAATGACCAAACGTTCCGTTTTATCCACCATTGCTCGTTTGTTCGACCCCCTTGGATTTTTAAGTCCAGTGACAGTTGCTGCGAAAATCATTTTGAAAGAGATATGGACAATGAAGGTACAACGTGAAGACAGCCAGATCACCGCTTTAAACTGGGATGAAGCACTACCACCATTAGTCGGTATCACATGGCAAAATTTCGTTTCTGAACTACCACAAGTGAATACAATATCTATCCCACGCTGGAACTACATGCATTCTGTGATGGTTCCTCATCAGCATACGCCGATTCGGTATATCTTCGTGCTCGATTACACAACGATGACATTCAAACCTATCTGGTTGCGGCCAAAACCAAAGTCACCCCAACAAGTTCGAATACCATTCCACGGGTAGAACTCTGTAGGGCGGTCCTAGCTACGACACTTGCTAGTTGGGTGCAGAAATGCCTGGAAGAAATGCATTATTAGCGAAACGAACATTGATAGAACAGCAACAGAAGAAAGGGTTGTCAAGGTCGACGTCCATTCAACCAGCATTGAAAGTCCCTTTTTGTGTCGATACTCCTCTTATACCAAACATTTACGTATAACAGCCCCCTGTCTCGTTTTATATGTAATCTTAAAGCGAGGTCAAAAGGTGACATGGAAACTTGCATATACGGACCTCTTACTTCAACTGAGCTCCAAAAAAGTCTATTAACTATTGTCATAATTGTACAATCGGATGCATTTGGAGGCGAAATCAAGCTAATCCAGGAAAAAGGGCAGTTACCGAAAAAGAGTAAATTGGTTAGCTTAACGCCATTTCTAGACGACTACAACATTGTAAGAGTACGAGGTCGTCTAAAGAACTCAATACTACCTTATCGCCAAAAGCACCCTATCATTTTGCCGAGTAACCACCACTTCACTAAGATTTTGCTCGATCATGCCCATCTCAATACGTTGTACGGTGGTGCACATCTCACTCTTTCTCATATTCGACACCAGTTTTGGATAATTCATGCACGTAAAACTGTGCAGAACCATTTTTGCCACTACATTCAATGCTTCCGCAATAAGGCTCGACCACCTACGCAATTGTTGGGTGATTTACCCACTCAGCGCATAAATCCTCCACGCCGACCATTCCTCGCAACGGGTGTGGACTACACTGGAGCCCTTGAACTTAAGGCTTCCAGATACTGTGGACATACTGTTTACAAGGGCTATATTACAATATTTATCTGCCTAGCAAACAAGGCAGTCCATTTGGAAGCGGTCACTGGAATGACAACCGAACATTTTTTGTGGGCTCTACAGCGTTGTATCGGCCGCCGTGGACTTTATAATGATTTATACAATTTTATGGGAGCTAACGCAGTTTTAACTACGAACTATCAACGGTGCAAGGAAGATGTCGAGCGTGAAATTGTTCTAAAACTAGCGGAGCAAATCATCAATTGGCATTTTAATCCGCCACATTCACCCAATTTTGGTGGGAAGCCAATGTCAAATCGATAAAGTATCACCTAAAGCGTATCGTAGGAGGTGCTAAGCTAACATATGAGCAGCTATATACGTTCTTAGTTCGTATAGAAGCCTGCCTCAATTCAAGCCCGCTGTGCCCTCTCACCTCAGACCCCGACGACGTTTTTGTTCTCACACCCGGACATTTTTTAATCGGCGACGCTTTATTAGCACCACCGGAACCGAATTCCGAGAGTAAACCCATCTCAGCTCAATATCTTGAATTACAACATAACAAATTTAAAATACTTCGAGAGATTTTCTATCCTTCCAGAGATATGTATTAAGAAGCTTTTAGTATGTATGGGAGGCGATATGCCTCCTTTTTTAATAATTCACATTTTTTCCATGAGAAATTGATACATTTTGTATACACAACTCCATACCAAGTTCCAGTATTCTTCCACAAACACTTCCAGGGATATGTGGCAAGAAAAAGTAAATTTGTACTGGAAGTGCCACGCGCTTTTTTCTTATAACCCACCCTAATCTTCTTCCATGAATTTAGAATTCATTTTACATACCCCAGTACCAAGTCCCAGTACTCTACTATGAACACCTCTAGAGATAAGCAGTATAAAACAGTAAATTTGTACGGCAGGAACCATGGCTCCTTTTCGAATAACGCAAATTCTTCTCCATGAGTATGGAATTAATTTTGTATACACATCTCGGTGCCAAGTTCCAGTCCTCTGCAATAAACACCTCCAGAGATATGCAGCATAGAAAAATCAATTTGCATGGGAGTTGCCACACCACCTTTTCCAATAACTCTCATTTTTCTCCATGAGTATGGTATTAGTTTCACGTACATACATACATATGTATTTCCATACCAAGCTTGAGTGTTTTACCCCAAACATTTGAAGAGATATGCAATATTGTGGCGAATACTGCGGCAACGCGAAGCGAACAACGAGAAATAAGCAGAATGTTCGAGGAATGACGTAGAATGTTCCACAAAGAGAAACGTCAAGTTGGATGAACACTGCGAACAGCGAGAGAAAGAGAATGAGCGATAAACTTCAGAACGTTCTGGAGTTGCCATAAGTACGAGCGCAGGTATATAAGGGCGCCGCCACAGCGAAGTGAGTTAGTTACAAGACAGCAAGCTACAAGTAAAGTGAGCAGAGAAGTGAGTTGCGAATAAGCAAGCTATAAGTTTAATTGTGTTAACAAGTTTAGTTAAGCGTTGTTATTGCTTTAACAAGTATTGTAGAGTGTTTTTACTGTATTGGCGAGTATTGTAAATTGTTTGTTGTACAATAAAGTTAATTGTACTATAATTTGGTCATCGTGATCATTTATTTAACAATCCAGCGATACGAGCCCGAGTATTTTTGGGGAATCCCTCAAGGCTTCGAGGATAATCGTAACAATATGAAACTTTCAGTCAGTATGGGAGGTGCTACGCCTCTTTTCCAAAAACGTCCATGTTTCTCCGTGAATATGAACATGATTTCACACAGTGTTTGCAAACTGTTAACCTGATTAATGATTAAAAATTAACGATTAAAATGTTAATCGCGTTTGACGATTAAAATTAATTAGTCGTAATCAACTGTACGATTAATGATAACTTTTTTTAATCGTTAATCGCTGGCTGCGATTACGTTTAATTAATTTAAAACATTAATCGTTAATCCAGTTATAATTAAAATCTGATTAATTTGTCTAGTTTGTCCGAGTTTGAAACCAAACACCAGTTATAGTAATTATTTATTTGCTTATAAAAAGCACAAAATATAAAAAAAATATAATTATTGTTATTAGTAATACAAAAACTGGGAACTTTTACAAACCTAGTTTGTAAAACGTTTGTTGGTATACATATATCTTAATGAAAATGCACACCAAATTGCTTAGATTGATGAGGAAACGCGACTTACCGGATTACTTGCTTTGTGTGCACAGGGAAATTCCAGCATAACTTAATTAATCACCAAACCTACTTGATCAAATTAAGAGTTAATGATTAAAAATTAATTTTTTAATCGCGGTTACGATTAACTGTTTAGTC
>NW_016157406.1:303345-304705 GCF_001687245.7 Rhagoletis zephyria | reverse complement strand
AACTTCCATGCAAATCAGTTCACTCATTTCCGCGTATTAATTAAATTAAACATTTCTAACAGGTGGCAACTCTTAAAAAAGGTAGCCTACTTTCTAACCTAGGTCATGAGCTATGTGTGTGCAAAATTTCATGCAAATCCGTTTAGTCGTTTCCGCGTATTAATGTAACTAAACTTTTTTAACAGGTGGCAACTCTTCCAAGAAATGAGCTTATTTTCCACTGCAGATCATAAGCTATCTGCTTGCAAAATTTCATGCAAATCCATTCAGTCGTTTCCGCGTATTAATTTAATGAAACTTTTTTAACAGGTGGCAACTCCTAAGAAAAGTAGCCTATTTTCCAATCTAGGTTATAAGCTATCTGTGTGCAAATTTTCATGCAAATCCATTCAGTCGTTCCCGCATATTAAATATATGAAACTTTTTTAACAGGTGGGAACTCTTCAAAACTTAGCCTATTAACCAATCTGGCCCATAAGCTATCTGCGTACAAAATTTCATGCAAATCCGTGTAGTCGTTTCTGCGTGATGATTTCCCAAACATCCAAACATACAAACTTTCACATTTATAATATTTATTATTATAAGATATACTACACATATATTGAACGAACTACTGTAACATAGCACAAGGTGTGCTATCCGATTCCTAGGTAAAGTTTGAAAAAATATTTTCGATACTAAATCTTAAAACCAAATGTCGAAATCACCTTCATACAGAAGCAATATCTGCGTTAATTAAAATCAGAGAATTTCTTTGTTTTTGTTATTTTATGGGCTTATAACAATTATATTCAACAATTTTTATTGAGCTTGAGACCGGTTTTAATGGAAACCTATAAGGCCATCATGGTGAAAATAAAATAAGGTGATGTAAGTTGAGGGGTGTTTCTTGTAATTTTGACAAATTCGGAAAAACTCCTTTTATGTATTTTTCTGAAAACGTAAGAGTGAACATCACTGTCTTTGACATTTCTTGTGGTGTGCAACTACGTCCAAGTTCCAGGATTTGCCAACTTCATTTTGACGCAGATGATTTTGAAGATGACGAAGCTAAGCAACGTAGGCTATCGAAAGTGGCCATCCCAATGAAAGTGGATTATTTATCTTCTTGGGACAAGCCAGCTGCATTCACTAATAAAAAGGATTCGTCAACCCAAACTGAGTATGCTTGCTTTTTTTACTTTGCGATATTTTCTTTTCATACCTTTCATGAGCATGAAATGGTATTATAACTTTGGTCCGATGTTTGTAAGTACCAGTATAAAAAGAGATAGACCCATTAAAATGTATACTTATATGATCAGAACGTCGAGCTGAGTTGATTTATCCATGTCCGTCTGTCCGTCTGTCCGTCTGT
>NW_016157406.1:285160-302952 GCF_001687245.7 Rhagoletis zephyria | reverse complement strand
TACAAAGATCGGGTCACTATAACCTATAGCTCCCATACAACTTTATATAGCTAGGAACATGAAATTTCGTACTGTTTTCAATAATTACCAACAGAAAACTTACAGTGAAAATTAAAAAGATGGTGTAACTATAACCTATAGCTCCCATACAACTGATTGTTCAGATATGAGATTTTTCGTTATAACTCCTCCATTTATGTAGCTAGGACCACGCAATTTCGCACTGTTTTCACTCATTGTCAACAGAAGACTACAAGATCGGGTCACTATAACCTATAGCTCCCATACAACTGATTGTTCAGATATGAGATTTTTCGTTATAACTCCTCCATTTATGTAGCTAGGACCACGCAATTTCGCACTGTTTTCACTCATTGTCAACAGAAGACTACAAGATCGGGTCACTATAACCTATAGCTCCCATACAACTGATTGTTCAGATATGAGATTTTTCGTTATAACTCCTCCATTTATGTAGCTAGGACCACGCAATTTCGCACTGTTTTCACTCATTGTCAACAGAAGACTACAAGATCGGGTCACTATAACCTATAGCTCCCATACAACTGATTGTTCAGATATAAAATTTTTCGTTATAACTCCTCCATTTATATAGCTAGGAACATGAAACTGTTTTCAATAATTACCAACAGAAAACTTACAGCGAAAATTAAAAAGATCGGGTCACTATAACCTGCAGCCCCCATACAACTGATTGTTCAGATATGAGGTCTTTTATCATAACTCCTCCATTTATGCAGCTAGGAACATGAAATTTCGCACCATTTTCACTCATTATTAACAGAATACTTACAGTGAAAATAACAAGGATCGGGTGACTATAACATATATGTATCTTCCATACATCTGATTGTTCAGATATGGGATTTTACTGTAAAACTCCTTTATTTGAACAGCTAAAACCGATAAATTTCGTAAGATATTTTATAAATAATAATACAAAGTCTACTGAGAAAATCGTCAAAATCTATGCTGTATAAGCTTTATCTCCTATACCACTGATTGTTCAGATACCAGTTTTTGGCGATATATCTCCTTTATGTAGGAAACTAGACCCAATAAATTGTGTTACCGGGTTACATACCGATCGCATAGCAGTGAAAATAACTTAGATTGGTGCTAATATAAGGTATATCTTCCATACCTCTGATTGTTCAGATGCGGATTTTTTATATAGGTATGTAACTCCTCTATCGATGTATGCAGATGTATTCAAAAGCAGTAATCTGTCAAAGTAAAATTTGCAGATGTTCATGAAAGGTATGAAGNTCGAAGACAGCGCTGCTATTACTTGTTTTATAGAAACATTGGTATTTTTATAATACCCTTGATTTGAACAACAGTCTTCAGCTTGAAAACACTCATTTGCAAGACAAGGTTCAAGAGCTGCAAGAAGAATTAACAAATTTTGAGGTGGAATATGGAAAACTCAATGCGCTGCGAGCCAGTCTTGGTTTTGTTTCCTCCGCAAACCAGCTGCGAAAAATAGAACATCTATCCAAAATCCTTCATTGGAAGTACGAGGACGTAGCTTGGGCTTTGCCTTTGCATGCATCGGGATCAAGGGCGTACACTCAATTGCGCCGCAAAGGCTTTCCCTTGCCTTCAGAGTCAACTTTGGCGAGGTGGCTGCAAAAGTTAAAATCCACAGATGCAATATTGCAGTTCCTCATACATGCAATGGAGGAGAATAAAGAAATGGAATTGGCAGATCCCGTATGCATTTTGGCTTCTGACGAGATGAGAGTCGCGACAGCTTTTGAGCATGATCCACTCACAGACACAGTGAGAAGTCCAACAAAACAAGCTCAAGTAGTTATAGCAAGGGGGCTGAAGTATTCATGGATACAACCCGTGTTGTATGGATTCGTTATAGGAAAGTATCGTAGTTCAGCTTCATAATGCGGGTTATCCTGTAGTCGGAATCGTGTCTTACATGGGATCGGGGTATATAAGGCTCTGGAAAGAACTACAAGTTTCCACAGGTTGATATATAGGTTAATTATAAAAATCATAAAAAAGTGTATTAAGTCTTTTTTCCTTTCAAAAGAAGAAACATGGTTCCCTAATCCAGCTAAAAAAGACGCCCCCATTTGATTAAGTTGGTTCGTAACCATTTTTTGGACACTGGTTTTGTTTATCGAAACAATTTTATAATCCCGCACCCGATCTGCCAAATTATGCGCCTAACTTCTTCGTCCGATCTGTCCATCTCGTTCAAAGTGACAGAACAACACCTGACTGTTCATCATTCCGGACGGCAAAAGGTGAGCCTTGCAACATAACTATTTTCACATAGTACGGCCAGTGTGATAAGACGCTGCTACCAAATGGGTGAGGATCTTGAGAACCCACTCGACACAGCGGATTTTATTGAGGTCATTAATGATTGGTTCGATTTGTTAAACTCCAAGCTATCGAACATCCAAAACCATCCAGCAAAAAAGCCTTTCAGATGGGCGTTGGATGAACAAATCAAGCCTTTAGATGCAATGGACTCCATCGCTCTCAACGCAAAAGTTCCGAACAAAAGAACACTTCTTCCATTTCAAAAAGGGATTTTAATAAGCAACGCGTCGCTGAAATTTTGTTCCGCTACACCAAGGAGAAATTCGACTTAAGTATTTACTCACATATCGCTTAAATCAAGATATTGTGGAAAACTTTTTGGTGCGATCAGGGCTAGAGGCGGTTTGCATGACAATCTCAGTCCACTACAGTTTAAATACAGACTCCGAAAGAACATTCTCGGTATGATATATTTATCTCTATAGGTTTTTTATATAACCTTTTTAAATACCTACATATATTATAGCACAAAACACGGAACTCCTTTCTGGGCGTGGAAATGTGTCTGCAGCCAATACCGACTGGCTTTCCTTGCGAAATATTCCACATTGTGAGAAACCAACTGAATATCTCACAGGCTCGGATAGCTCTAGAAAAACTCCTTTTATGTATTTTTCTGAAAACGTAAGAGTGAACATCACTGTCTTTGACATTTCTTGTGGTGTGCAATTACGCCCAAGTTCCAGGATTTGCCAACTTAATTTTGACGCAGATGATTTTGAAGATTACGAAGCTAAGCAACGTAGGCTATCGAAATTAGTTTTCCCAATGAAAGTGGATTATTTATCTTCTTGGCACAAGCCAGCTGCATTCACTAATAAAAAGGATTCGTGAACCCAAACTGAGTATGCTTGCTTTTTTTACTTTGCCATATTTTCTTTTTTATAGAAACATTGGTATGTTTATAATACCCTTGATTTGAACAACAGTCTTCAGCTTGAAAACACTCATTTGTAAGACAAAGTTCAAGAGCTGCAAGACAAATTAACAAATTTGGAGGTGGTATATGGAAAACTCAATGCGCTGCGAGCCAGTCTTGGTTTTGTTTCCACCGCAAACCAGCTGCGAAAAATAGAACATCTATCCAAAATCCTTCATTGGAATTACGAGGACGTAGCTTGGGCTTTTCCTTGGCATGCATCGGCACCAAGGGCGTACACTCATTTGTGCCGCAAAGGCTTTCCCTTGCCTTCAGAGTCAACTTTGGCGAGGTGGCTGCAAAAGTTAAAATCCACAGATGCAATATTGCAGTTCCTCATACATGCAACGGAGGAGAATAAAGAAATGGTATTTGCAGATCCCGTATGCATTTTGGCTTCTGACGAGATGAGATTCGCGACAGCTTTTGAGCATGATCCACTCACAGACACAGTGAGAAGTCCAACAAAACAAGCTCAAGTAGTTATAGCAAGGGGGCTGAAGTATTTATGGATGCAACCCGTGTTCTATGGATTCGTTATAGGAAAGTATCGTAGTTCAGCTTCATAATGCGGGTTGGATCGGGAAATGTAAGGCTCTGGAAAGAACTACAAGTTTCTACAGGTTGATATATAGGTTAATTATAAAAATCATAAAAAAGTGTATTAAGTCTTTTCTTCCTTTCAAAAGAAAAAACATGGTTCCCTAATCCAGCTAAAAAAGACGCCCCCCATTTGATTAAGTTGGTTCGTAACCATTTTTTGGACACTGGTTTTGTTTATCGAAACAATTTTATAACCCCGCAAACGATCTGCCAAATTATGCGCCTAACCTCTTCGTCCGATCTGTCGATCTCGTTCAAAGTGACAGAACAACACCTGATTGTTCATCATTCCGGACGGCAAAAGGTGAGCCTTGCAACGCAACTATTTTCACATAGTACGGCCAGTGTGATAAGACGCTGCTACCAAATGGGTGAGGAGCTTGAGAACCCACGCGACACAGCGGATTTTATTGAGGTCATTAATGATTGGTTCGATTTGTTAAATTCCACGCTATCGAACATCCAAAACCATCCAGCAAAAAAGCCTTTCGGATGGGCGTCGAATGAACAAGTCAAGCTTTTAGATGCAATGGACCCCATCGCTCTCAACGCAAAAGTTCCGAACAAAAGAACACTTCTTCCATTTCAAAAAGGGATTTTAATAAGCAACGCGTCGGTGAAAAGTTTGTTCCGCTATACCAACGAGAAATTCGACTTAAAGTATTTACTCACATATCGCTTAAATCAAGATATTGTGGAAAACTTTTTTGGTGCGATCAGGGCTAGAGGCGGTTTGCATGACAATCTCAGTCCACTACAGTTTAAATACAGACTCCGAAAGAATACTCTCTATTCTATAGGTTTTTTATATAACCTTTTTAAATACCTACCTATATTATAGCACAAAACACGGACCTCCTTTCTGGGCGAGGAAATATGTCTGCAGACAATACCGACTGGCTTCCCTTGCGAAATATTCCACATTGTGAGAAACCAACTGAAGATCTCACAGGCTTGGATAGCTCTAGAAAAACTCATTTTATGTATTTTTCTGAAAACGTAAGAGTGAACATCACTGTCTTTGACATTTCTTGTGGTGTGCAATTACGCCCAAGTTCCAGGACTTGCCAACTTAATTTTGACGCAGATGATTTTGAAGATGACGAAGCTAAGCAACGTAGGCTATCGAAATTAGTCATCCCAATGAAAGTGGATTATTTATCTTCTTGGGACAAGCCAGCTGCATTCACTAATAAAAAGGATTCGTCAACCCAAACTGAGTATGCTTGCTTTTTTTTACTTAGCTTGGGCTTTGCCTTTGCATGCAGCGGGACCAAGGGCGTACACTCATTTGTGCCGCAAAAGCTTTCCCTTGCCTTCAGAGTCAACTTTGGCGAGGTGGCTGCAAAAGTTAAAATCCACAGATGCAATATTGCAGTTCCTCATATATGCAATGGAGGAGAATAAAGACATGGAATTGGCAGATCCCGTATGCATTTTGGCTTCTGATGAGATGAGAGTCGCGACAGCTTTTGAGCATGATCCACTCACAGACACAGTGAGAAGTCCAACAAAACAAGCGCAAGTAGTTATAGCAAGGGGGCTGAAGTATTCATGGATGCAACCCGTGTTCTCTGGATTCGTTATAGGAAAGTATCGTAGTTCAGCTTCATAATGCGGGTTATCCCGTAGTCGGAATCGTATCTGACATGGGATCGGGGAATATAAGGCTCTGGAAAGAACAAGTTTCCACAGGTTGATATATAGGTTAATTATAAAAATCATAAAGAAGTGTATTAAGTCTTTTCTTCCTTTCAAAAGAAAAAACATGGTTCCCTAATCCAGCTAAAAAGACGCCCCCCATTTGATTAAGTTGGTTCGTAAACATTTTTTGGACACTGGTTTTGTTTATCGAAACAATTTTATGACCCCGCAAACGATCTGCCAAATTATGCGCCTAACTTCTTCGTCCGATCTGTCCATCTCGTTCAAAGTGACAGAACAACACCTGAATGTTCATCATTCCGGACGGCAAAAGGTGAGCCTTGCAACGCAACTATTTTCGCATATTCCGGTCAGTGTGATAAATACAGACTCCGAAAGAATACTCTCTATTCTATAGGTTTTTTATATAACCTTTTTAAATACCTACATATATTATAGCACAAAACACGGAACTCCTTTCTGGGCGTGGAAATGTGTCTGCAGACATTGTGAGAAACCAACTGAATATCTCACAGGTTCGGATAGCTCTATGGTCGCTGAAGAAATAGAAGTAGAAAGCGACATAGACCAGTTTCACGAAGACGCGGTGGAGTACATAGCTGGCTATCTCATTCTTAAACTGAAGCTCAAACATGAAGAGTCGACGGAAGCCAATTTTACGTGGGTAGATCAAGTTTCTCGTAGTGGTTTGGTAAAACCCAGCTCAAAATTCGTGAAGGAATTGGTGTATTTGGAGCAAATTTTCGTAAAGACGAATGGCGCTGAAATTGACATAGCCCTAATTTTATGGCAAAAATGTTGGTGGCATCAAGAGTTCCCCTTTTGCCGCAAAATGTAAAGAAATTTTATTTCAAATGTCGGATGCACTTCCGAATAATATTTAATATTTATGCCAATATTTAAAGACCAACTAAGGTTAGTATATAGCAAAACTTTAAGCCTACTCGTTTTTATGTGTTTGCTTGTTTCTACAGCAACATTTTTATCGCTGATTAACGCTGCGAGAGCTGCACGTTTCAGTGTAGGCAGCTTGCTAACTAACCATCCCCATTTTTTGGCAGTTCCATGGGGAGAGTGGTAAACAATGGAAAGGTTTTAGTACGTAGGTGCAGCCGTGATGTTGCAAGTCGTTCATACTGCTACGCCGGTGTAGTAGTACTCATGAGATTTTCCTCTTCACGGGCGTCATCCCAGAAAAAAAATGTTTTTATATTCAACACCAATATTGTAAAAACAAACAATTTTTAATTCATGGAACCATCCTTAGTATCCGCCATACTAATTTCTTTGCATATATCTACTGGTAGTATACTAAATATTCACCAAGGTGCAAAAACAACTAATTCAGTTGAGCGTGAAGCTATGGTATGATTGCAATTTTAAAAGTATTTAAGTATAATTGTATTCAAATATGATAAATATTATAGTTTATATCCTTTAAAATTATTTCTATTGTAAAATCAATAGCTCAATTTGTTTATCGCATGTATAAATAAGATTATCGAATGTACCACTAGCTTTACAAATACAATTACGAAAATCCTTTTATAATTAATAAATAATCGGTTTTTTAAAAAGAAGAAAAAACTTACTAAGAGTAGTTGTGTTTGTTTAAAAAATTATTCAGTAACTCGCCAGCAACTCTCCAAAAACTTAATTTCTGAGAATTCGCTCTCAAAGAAAAAATATCTAAAACATGAAAATTCGTACCAATTCTCCTGGATTTTACTGGAAATGGGTAAACGAACACAACTTTTGTTTATTATTTTTAACGTTGTTTTGGTAAAACAATTCTTTGAATACATACTTTTTAAAAATAGTATTCAAAAGGGAGTTAAAATGGTCCTAAAATTTTCCCCTTTTTTTACTACATTTATATGCACTGCCGAAATGGGGCTACCAAAAAAGTGAGGTTATGTAACTGACATCGCCTTGTTTATTCCACCATGAAGGCCATAAAATAACAAAAACAAATAACGTAAGGACGAGCACACCTAAAAGTTACAACATTCTAAAAATATAATTATTAAGCTCAATAAAAATTGTTGAATATAATTGTTATAAGGCCATAAAATAACACAAACAAATAACTTAAGGACGAGCACACCCAAAACATTCAAAATAGAANTGGTATGATTGCAATTTTAAAAGTATTTAAGTATAATTGTATTCAAATATGATAAATATTATAGTTTATATCCTTTAAAATTATTTCTATTGTAAAATCAATAGCTCAATTTGTTTATCGCATGTATAAATAAGATTATCGAATGTACCACTAGCTTTACAAATACAATTACGAAAATCCTTTTATAATTAATAAATAATCGGTTTTTTAAAAAGAAGAAAAAACTTACTAAGAGTAGTTGTGTTTGTTTAAAAAATTATTCAGTAACTCGCCAGCAACTCTCCAAAAACTTAATTTCTGAGAATTCGCTCTCAAAGAAAAAATATCTAAAACATGAAAATTCGTACCAATTCTCCTGGATTTTACTGGAAATGGGTAAACGAACACAACTTTTGTTTATTATTTTTAACGTTGTTTTGGTAAAACAATTCTTTGAATACATACTTTTTAAAAATAGTATTCAAAAGGGAGTTAAAATGGTCCTAAAATTTTCCCCTTTTTTTACTACATTTATATGCACTGCCGAAATGGGGCTACCAAAAAAGTGAGGTTATGTAACTGACATCACCTTGTTTATTCCACCATGAAGGCCATAAAATAACAAAAACAAATAACGTAAGGACGAGCACACCTAAAAGTTACAACATTCTAAAAATATAATTATTAAGCTCAATAAAAATTGTTGAATATAATTGTTATAAGGCCATAAAATAACACAAACAAATAACTTAAGGACGAGCACACCCAAAACATTCAAAATAGAATTATTAACAAAAACCAACAACCACATGATCAAGTTTAAATAGCACTGGAATAGCTGCGCTTGTTTGTTGTTGACTTCACAAATGAAAAAGGGGAAAAAAGCAACAATAATTTACAAGGCGAACTTACCACGGTAGGTAGGCAACTGGCTGAGTCCGCTGGGGTCATTGGATCGAATCCCACTGAAAGAAGTCTGATGAGGAAATGTGGTGATTTCCGAAATTGCTATCACTTCTACCATTTTTTCAAAATTATTGTTGATTTTCATTAAAAACGGCCTCAAGCTCAGTAAAAATTGTAAATACAAGAGATTTTCTTAAATATATAGTGCTTTTCATAACTTTATGAAACTCACAAATTGGAAAAGATTTTGCTGTTTATATTATTATATTTATTCGTTTATTAAAATGTAATTTATTCTTTAACGAAAACGTTATAAATCCAAGTAAAAAAATATTTGTGCTTCATTAAAAAATTTAGCAAACTTTCAAAAAATTCGAGCTTTTTATTTAAAGCATTTTGAGCAGGGACGTGAACCGGTTTTGAACCGAACCGGTTTTGAACCGGAAAACCGCTTTTTTCTATTAATTAACTGAACCATTAACCGAACCGAAATTTTCCACAGATGTTTGATCCGAACCGAAAACCGAACCACTTTCCATAACGGTTTAAAGGTTCGTTTCAACCAATTTTCAATAGATAAATGTACTCACTTTTTTTTTCCTTTTGTTAAACATTGTAATACCTACCATGTTTGTTTACCATGTGACAATATATAATGTAAAGGCAACCCATCTCATTTGACAGACACTTGACCCTTAACCTTGCGCGTTGTTGCACTTGACACTCGACACTTAAACTTGCGCGTTATTTTTTTGTTTTTCGAACCGTTGAACCGAACCGAAACTCCGGTTTAAAGGCCAAAAAAACCGCGTTGACGAACCAATCCAAAAGTGCAAAAACGGTTCGAGCCGCTGAACCGAACCGAACAAATTTTTCACCTGGTTCACGTCCCTGATTTTGACTATGCAGCTTTGTAGCACATTCAAATTTATTACAATAAAACGAAAGCGCAAAATAGATGGGACTCGACGTTGATTTTTGGCATTTTTTTACGATGTCAGTCATTTTCTTCCATCCGCAGCAGACGGAACAGTTGCGACCGCTAATTGAGAGTGTCTCACAAAAACTGGCTGAGCTGGAGAATAAACTGGCAAAGCGAATCGAAGAGGAGATATCTGTCCTCACTGCTACGGTAGTTGAGTCGTCTGCCCGAAAGAAGCAGTTAGAAAGTTTAATTCAACGGAGAGATTCACCTGATATTGCTGCTGATGCTGTTGCTTTTGGTGTACCCTTTAAAGAAGGGGAACACCTTAAGAGTATTTTCAAACAAGTTTGTCTTTCTATTGACTTCTTAGGTATTGTGATTAAATTTCACTACCCTCTCGATCGTAACTGTACCTTACGCGCCTTTGGCGAATATCGCAAAAAAAACAAAATCGGCAGTCCCCCTTCACCCCTTTGGCATTACTGGCAGCTTTCATATTTTTGAGAGCCCCACCAAGGAGAATAGACGTTTACTGCACGAGGCCATAAAACTGCGTCGTGAAGGAAAATTGCTAAAGGTGTTTACGTTTAGAGGTTTTGTGCATGTGAGAGATGACAAAACTGATAATAGCACATCAACAAAATTATTCAGCAAAGACGACCTGCTGCCGTTTCGTTAGATGTATAGTTATGCGTATATTTTCAAATGTTTTTTGTTGTATTTTATATATTGTAAAGATAGCGCAACTTGGGTTTTCTTTTTTCTGTTTTTCGTCATTTCTTCNGCCAAAAAAACCGCGTTGACGAACCAATCCAAAAGTGCAAAAACGGTTCGAGCCGCTGAACCGAACCGAACAAATTTTTCACCTGGTTCACGTCCCTGATTTTGACTATGCAGCTTTGTAGCACATTCAAATTTATTACAATAAAACGAAAGCGCAAAATAGATGGGACTCGACGTTGATTTTTGGCATTTTTTTACGATGTCAGTCATTTTCTTCCATCCGCAGCAGACGGAACAGTTGCGACCGCTAATTGAGAGTGTCTCACAAAAACTGGCTGAGCTGGAGAATAAACTGGCAAAGCGAATCGAAGAGGAGATATCTGTCCTCACTGCTACGGTAGTTGAGTCGTCTGCCCGAAAGAAGCAGTTAGAAAGTTTAATTCAACGGAGAGATTCACCTGATATTGCTGCTGATGCTGTTGCTTTTGGTGTACCCTTTAAAGAAGGGGAACACCTTAAGAGTATTTTCAAACAAGTTTGTCTTTCTATTGACTTCTTAGGTATTGTGATTAAATTTCACTACCCTCTCGATCGTAACTGTACCTTACGCGCCTTTGGCGAATATCGCAAAAAAAACAAAATCGGCAGTCCCCCTTCACCCCTTTGGCATTACTGGCAGCTTTCATATTTTTGAGAGCCCCACCAAGGAGAATAGACGTTTACTGCACGAGGCCATAAAACTGCGTCGTGAAGGAAAATTGCTAAAGGTGTTTACGTTTAGAGGTTTTGTGCATGTGAGAGATGACAAAACTGATAATAGCACATCAACAAAATTATTCAGCAAAGACGACCTGCTGCCGTTTCGTTAGATGTATAGTTATGCGTATATTTTCAAATGTTTTTTGTTGTATTTTATATATTGTAAAGATAGCGCAACTTGGGTTTTCTTTTTTCTGTTTTTCGTCATTTCTTCTTAAAGTTGTTTTTGCTTTTGCCTTTTCTAATTGTTATGCCGAGCAAATTAAGTAGCGTTGATGATAATAGCCTTGCAGTACTTAACATTTTATGCAGCCGACAGAGAGGCTTTAATGTGGTTCACTTTAATGCGTGCAGTTTAAACAATGAGAAGATGGATGTTGTTAGGAGGACTTTTGAATACTCACGTATTGATAGTTTTTGTGTGTCGGAGACGTGGTTTACGGCTGGTATAAGTGATTGACACATTTCCTAGTTCAGGTCGACAGGTTAGATAAGAAGGGTGGTGGAGTTGCGTTATATTGCAAGAAATATCTAAAAACTCGCCTAATTTCGCAATCGGTTGGTATAACCACTGAGTACTTGAGTCTTCAAAGGTCCTTTTGTCGTGTGTGTATAACCCTCACAAGTGTTGTAATATGAATGAATTTTTTAATATGTTGTCTGCTGTAGCTGTGGATTATGATGAAATTATTGTGTGTGGCGATTTTAATGTAAATTTGTTGTGTAGTGAGTTGCATAGCTCCCGTTTGTTAGATGATGTGTCTAGAGTTGGCCTATCTATTGTAAATCTGTGTGTACCTACAAGATACGGAAATAACTGTTGTCCTAGTCTGCTTTATTATTTCATTGTTTCTGGTCCGTCTACTGTGTTAAAATTTGACCAGATATCGTTCATTTCTGATCACGATCTAATATACTGTGCATTCGACATCAATTTTGATCGTAATGTAGCAGTAAGTCCCCATAACTTTCCTGACTATCGTTTGATGAATATTGATAATCTACCTGCTGACTTATCCCGCGTTGACTGGAGTTGTTTTTGGAGCCTAAGCTCTGTAAACGAAAAGTTGAGCTTTCTGAATGATAATGTTGTAAGCTTATTTAGGGCTCACGTTCCAGTACGCACCCTTCCCAATCGATCAACGCCCTTGGTTCAACAAATTTGTTCGGTCTATGATTATCTAACGTAACAAATCGTACTCTACTTGGAAGAAGAACCGAACCGATATTAACTGGCATGCCTATAAGTCTGTACGGAATAAGACAACTTCTTTTATTTAGAGTGAAAAGCGCAAGTTCTTTGGTAAAATGTTAAATCCACTCCTTCCGAATAAAGTTTTGTGGCGTACTTTAGAAAATCTTCGTGTACATGTTAGTGACAGTCCTGATTGTTTAATTAACCCTAAAGACCTCAATGATGTATTTGTCAGTCGTGCTGTCTCACCTTGTGCTCCTGCTTTCAACCCCTCCTGTTGTGCATGTCGGTCAGTAATTTGAATTCAATGCTGTGTCAGAGTTTAATGTGGCAAGGTGCATCGGTCTCACGCGATCGGCGCAGTTGGGATACCTATAAAATTTGTAAAGCTAATTATACCACAAATCTTGCCAACTCTTACACATGTTATCAATCACTGTGTTACAACCTCGTCTTTCCCCGATGCGTGGAAGATCGCCACCGTTATCCCGGTTGCTAAAAATAAGTCTGCGAGTAGTGCTTATGATTTTCGTCCTATAAGTATTCTTCCTTGTCTGTCTAAAGTCTTCGAGAAACTGATGACAGAGCAAATTTACTTGCATATTAACAAATTTAATTTACTCTCCCCGTTCCATTCTGGGTTTAGGGCAAAGCATAGCAGTTCCACTGCAGTTATTAAAATTCTATACGAACTCCTTACGACAATAACCAGCTAACTTTGTTATGCTTTCTCGACTTCTCTAAAGCCTTCGACTCGGTGAACCATAGTCTACTTTGCATCAACTTAAGTAATAATTTTGGATTCGGGGAGTCTGCTGTACGACTGATGAGCAGCTACCTAGAAGGTAGGACTCAGCGTGTAAGAGTCGGTACCGAATTTTCAAGTCTTAAAACTCTGTGTACTGGTGTTCCCCAAGGCTCAATATTGGGGCCGCCACTATTCAGTTTATTTATAAATGACATTTTTGGCACATGCAAATCTGTGCAAATGCATGCATATGCAGACGATATTCAGCTCTACATGTATGGACCTCATGACCAATTAGTCTCCTTGTGCTCTAGGTTTAACTGTGATCTGTCCTCTATTTCATCTTGGGCGTTAAAAAATGAGCTTTGACTTAACTGTGATAAATCCTATGTGTTACCTATTTCTAAACGTCGCATTGCCTTCTTGGCCATACTTAACCTATATGTTAATAATAAGTGTCTTAAATTTGTGTCTAAAGTGATGAACCTTGGTTTTGTAATTAATTCTAGCCTTTCCCGTGGTGATCACGTAAACTACATAATAAGCAAAGTATTCATCACTTAACGTAATTAAATAATGTCTTCATCCTTTACGCCGGTCGACATTAGGAGAAAACTTGCAATACTACTGATTTTACCTATAATCTGTTATCCTGAATGCATTTACAGCAAACTTAGTTCTCAATCTGCCCATAAAATTGAAGTAGTTTTCAATCACTTTACACGTTAGGTATTTGGGTTGGCCAAATTTGATCACATTTCTAGTTGGAGATCTCGCCTATTGGGCTGTGAGATATGTGAGTATTTGAAAGCAAGGAATTGTATTTTTCTATTCCGTTTAATGTCGGATAAGCTNACAAATTTTTCACCTGGTTCACGTCCCTGATTTTGACTATGCAGCTTTGTAGCACATTCAAATTTATTACAATAAAACGAAAGCGCAAAATAGATGGGACTCGACGTTGATTTTTGGCATTTTTTTACGATGTCAGTCATTTTCTTCCATCCGCAGCAGACGGAACAGTTGCGACCGCTAATTGAGAGTGTCTCACAAAAACTGGCTGAGCTGGAGAATAAACTGGCAAAGCGAATCGAAGAGGAGATATCTGTCCTCACTGCTACGGTAGTTGAGTCGTCTGCCCGAAAGAAGCAGTTAGAAAGTTTAATTCAACGGAGAGATTCACCTGATATTGCTGCTGATGCTGTTGCTTTTGGTGTACCCTTTAAAGAAGGGGAACACCTTAAGAGTATTTTCAAACAAGTTTGTCTTTCTATTGACTTCTTAGGTATTGTGATTAAATTTCACTACCCTCTCGATCGTAACTGTACCTTACGCGCCTTTGGCGAATATCGCAAAAAAAACAAAATCGGCAGTCCCCCTTCACCCCTTTGGCATTACTGGCAGCTTTCATATTTTTGAGAGCCCCACCAAGGAGAATAGACGTTTACTGCACGAGGCCATAAAACTGCGTCGTGAAGGAAAATTGCTAAAGGTGTTTACGTTTAGAGGTTTTGTGCATGTGAGAGATGACAAAACTGATAATAGCACATCAACAAAATTATTCAGCAAAGACGACCTGCTGCCGTTTCGTTAGATGTATAGTTATGCGTATATTTTCAAATGTTTTTTGTTGTATTTTATATATTGTAAAGATAGCGCAACTTGGGTTTTCTTTTTTCTGTTTTTCGTCATTTCTTCTTAAAGTTGTTTTTGCTTTTGCCTTTTCTAATTGTTATGCCGAGCAAATTAAGTAGCGTTGATGATAATAGCCTTGCAGTACTTAACATTTTATGCAGCCGACAGAGAGGCTTTAATGTGGTTCACTTTAATGCGTGCAGTTTAAACAATGAGAAGATGGATGTTGTTAGGAGGACTTTTGAATACTCACGTATTGATAGTTTTTGTGTGTCGGAGACGTGGTTTACGGCTGGTATAAGTGATTGACACATTTCCTAGTTCAGGTCGACAGGTTAGATAAGAAGGGTGGTGGAGTTGCGTTATATTGCAAGAAATATCTAAAAACTCGCCTAATTTCGCAATCGGTTGGTATAACCACTGAGTACTTGAGTCTTCAAAGGTCCTTTTGTCGTGTGTGTATAACCCTCACAAGTGTTGTAATATGAATGAATTTTTTAATATGTTGTCTGCTGTAGCTGTGGATTATGATGAAATTATTGTGTGTGGCGATTTTAATGTAAATTTGTTGTGTAGTGAGTTGCATAGCTCCCGTTTGTTAGATGATGTGTCTAGAGTTGGCCTATCTATTGTAAATCTGTGTGTACCTACAAGATACGGAAATAACTGTTGTCCTAGTCTGCTTTATTATTTCATTGTTTCTGGTCCGTCTACTGTGTTAAAATTTGACCAGATATCGTTCATTTCTGATCACGATCTAATATACTGTGCATTCGACATCAATTTTGATCGTAATGTAGCAGTAAGTCCCCATAACTTTCCTGACTATCGTTTGATGAATATTGATAATCTACCTGCTGACTTATCCCGCGTTGACTGGAGTTGTTTTTGGAGCCTAAGCTCTGTAAACGAAAAGTTGAGCTTTCTGAATGATAATGTTGTAAGCTTATTTAGGGCTCACGTTCCAGTACGCACCCTTCCCAATCGATCAACGCCCTTGGTTCAACAAATTTGTTCGGTCTATGATTATCTAACGTAACAAATCGTACTCTACTTGGAAGAAGAACCGAACCGATATTAACTGGCATGCCTATAAGTCTGTACGGAATAAGACAACTTCTTTTATTTAGAGTGAAAAGCGCAAGTTCTTTGGTAAAATGTTAAATCCACTCCTTCCGAATAAAGTTTTGTGGCGTACTTTAGAAAATCTTCGTGTACATGTTAGTGACAGTCCTGATTGTTTAATTAACCCTAAAGACCTCAATGATGTATTTGTCAGTCGTGCTGTCTCACCTTGTGCTCCTGCTTTCAACCCCTCCTGTTGTGCATGTCGGTCAGTAATTTGAATTCAATGCTGTGTCAGAGTTTAATGTGGCAAGGTGCATCGGTCTCACGCGATCGGCGCAGTTGGGATACCTATAAAATTTGTAAAGCTAATTATACCACAAATCTTGCCAACTCTTACACATGTTATCAATCACTGTGTTACAACCTCGTCTTTCCCCGATGCGTGGAAGATCGCCACCGTTATCCCGGTTGCTAAAAATAAGTCTGCGAGTAGTGCTTATGATTTTCGTCCTATAAGTATTCTTCCTTGTCTGTCTAAAGTCTTCGAGAAACTGATGACAGAGCAAATTTACTTGCATATTAACAAATTTAATTTACTCTCCCCGTTCCATTCTGGGTTTAGGGCAAAGCATAGCAGTTCCACTGCAGTTATTAAAATTCTATACGAACTCCTTACGACAATAACCAGCTAACTTTGTTATGCTTTCTCGACTTCTCTAAAGCCTTCGACTCGGTGAACCATAGTCTACTTTGCATCAACTTAAGTAATAATTTTGGATTCGGGGAGTCTGCTGTACGACTGATGAGCAGCTACCTAGAAGGTAGGACTCAGCGTGTAAGAGTCGGTACCGAATTTTCAAGTCTTAAAACTCTGTGTACTGGTGTTCCCCAAGGCTCAATATTGGGGCCGCCACTATTCAGTTTATTTATAAATGACATTTTTGGCACATGCAAATCTGTGCAAATGCATGCATATGCAGACGATATTCAGCTCTACATGTATGGACCTCATGACCAATTAGTCTCCTTGTGCTCTAGGTTTAACTGTGATCTGTCCTCTATTTCATCTTGGGCGTTAAAAAATGAGCTTTGACTTAACTGTGATAAATCCTATGTGTTACCTATTTCTAAACGTCGCATTGCCTTCTTGGCCATACTTAACCTATATGTTAATAATAAGTGTCTTAAATTTGTGTCTAAAGTGATGAACCTTGGTTTTGTAATTAATTCTAGCCTTTCCCGTGGTGATCACGTAAACTACATAATAAGCAAAGTATTCATCACTTAACGTAATTAAATAATGTCTTCATCCTTTACGCCGGTCGACATTAGGAGAAAACTTGCAATACTACTGATTTTACCTATAATCTGTTATCCTGAATGCATTTACAGCAAACTTAGTTCTCAATCTGCCCATAAAATTGAAGTAGTTTTCAATCACTTTACACGTTAGGTATTTGGGTTGGCCAAATTTGATCACATTTCTAGTTGGAGATCTCGCCTATTGGGCTGTGAGATATGTGAGTATTTGAAAGCAAGGAATTGTATTTTTCTATTCCGTTTAATGTCGGATAAGCTGCCAAGCTATCTACATAATAAGCTAACCTTTCCAAAATCTGCCCGTATAAGCGGTTTAATTGTACCTAGCTATAATATCTTAACTCTGCAAGACTATTTTTTGTCAACGCCACGGGTTATGGAATTATACTCCAGCTTCTACTCGCTGCAGATTAAACAAGATCAACTTTAAGAATGTGTTGTTTTTGTACTTTCGTCAATAAGCTTTTGTGCTGTGAGTTTCGCTATCTGCTAGGATTATCATATGTGTATGTATGTATCTACACACTAGCGGACCCGGCGAACTTCGTCCCGCCCAAAATTTTTATATATTTTATTGAAACTTTTTGGTCCAACATTTTCACCAACAATTAACGTTTACGATGTTCATTGGCACATTTGTCTGCTAAGATTAAGGTTTGGTGGTCATTTGCCGCTTTAAATAACCTAAGGAAAGTGTTATATCCGTTCTTGGAATTCTCCAGTTGTGCGGCATTTCATAGCACGGTTATTCGCAAAGCGAAATAAATTTTTTCCTCTTCACTCCCTGGCGGCAACAATGACCCGGTTCTATAGTGAATGTCCTAGAAGCTTTACAGTATAGTAGGTGGC
>NW_016157406.1:277015-284116 GCF_001687245.7 Rhagoletis zephyria | reverse complement strand
TTTCCACAAATGTTTGATCCGAACCGAAAACCGAACCACTTTCCATAACGGTTTAAAGGTTCGTTTCAACCAATTTTCAATAGATAAATGTACTCACTTTTTTTTTCCTTTTGTTAAACATTGTAATACCTACCATGTTTGTTTACCATGTGACAATATATAATGTAAAGGCAACCCATCTCATTTGACAGACACTTGACCCTTAACCTTGCGCGTTGTTGCACTTGACACTCGACACTTAAACTTGCGCGTTATTTTTTTGTTTTTCGAACCGTTGAACCGAACCGAAACTCCGGTTTAAAGGCCAAAAAAACCGCGTTGACGAACCAATCCAAAAGTGCAAAAACGGTTCGAGCCGCTGAACCGAACCGAACAAATTTTTCACCTGGTTCACGTCCCTGATTTTGACTATGCAGCTTTGTAGCACATTCAAATTTATTACAATAAAACGAAAGCGCAAAATAGATGGGACTCGACGTTGATTTTTGGCATTTTTTTACGATGTCAGTCATTTTCTTCCATCCGCAGCAGACGGAACAGTTGCGACCGCTAATTGAGAGTGTCTCACAAAAACTGGCTGAGCTGGAGAATAAACTGGCAAAGCGAATCGAAGAGGAGATATCTGTCCTCACTGCTACGGTAGTTGAGTCGTCTGCCCGAAAGAAGCAGTTAGAAAGTTTAATTCAACGGAGAGATTCACCTGATATTGCTGCTGATGCTGTTGCTTTTGGTGTACCCTTTAAAGAAGGGGAACACCTTAAGAGTATTTTCAAACAAGTTTGTCTTTCTATTGACTTCTTAGGTATTGTGATTAAATTTCACTACCCTCTCGATCGTAACTGTACCTTACGCGCCTTTGGCGAATATCGCAAAAAAAACAAAATCGGCAGTCCCCCTTCACCCCTTTGGCATTACTGGCAGCTTTCATATTTTTGAGAGCCCCACCAAGGAGAATAGACGTTTACTGCACGAGGCCATAAAACTGCGTCGTGAAGGAAAATTGCTAAAGGTGTTTACGTTTAGAGGTTTTGTGCATGTGAGAGATGACAAAACTGATAATAGCACATCAACAAAATTATTCAGCAAAGACGACCTGCTGCCGTTTCGTTAGATGTATAGTTATGCGTATATTTTCAAATGTTTTTTGTTGTATTTTATATATTGTAAAGATAGCGCAACTTGGGTTTTCTTTTTTCTGTTTTTCGTCATTTCTTCTTAAAGTTGTTTTTGCTTTTGCCTTTTCTAATTGTTATGCCGAGCAAATTAAGTAGCGTTGATGATAATAGCCTTGCAGTACTTAACATTTTATGCAGCCGACAGAGAGGCTTTAATGTGGTTCACTTTAATGCGTGCAGTTTAAACAATGAGAAGATGGATGTTGTTAGGAGGACTTTTGAATACTCACGTATTGATAGTTTTTGTGTGTCGGAGACGTGGTTTACGGCTGGTATAAGTGATTGACACATTTCCTAGTTCAGGTCGACAGGTTAGATAAGAAGGGTGGTGGAGTTGCGTTATATTGCAAGAAATATCTAAAAACTCGCCTAATTTCGCAATCGGTTGGTATAACCACTGAGTACTTGAGTCTTCAAAGGTCCTTTTGTCGTGTGTGTATAACCCTCACAAGTGTTGTAATATGAATGAATTTTTTAATATGTTGTCTGCTGTAGCTGTGGATTATGATGAAATTATTGTGTGTGGCGATTTTAATGTAAATTTGTTGTGTAGTGAGTTGCATAGCTCCCGTTTGTTAGATGATGTGTCTAGAGTTGGCCTATCTATTGTAAATCTGTGTGTACCTACAAGATACGGAAATAACTGTTGTCCTAGTCTGCTTTATTATTTCATTGTTTCTGGTCCGTCTACTGTGTTAAAATTTGACCAGATATCGTTCATTTCTGATCACGATCTAATATACTGTGCATTCGACATCAATTTTGATCGTAATGTAGCAGTAAGTCCCCATAACTTTCCTGACTATCGTTTGATGAATATTGATAATCTACCTGCTGACTTATCCCGCGTTGACTGGAGTTGTTTTTGGAGCCTAAGCTCTGTAAACGAAAAGTTGAGCTTTCTGAATGATAATGTTGTAAGCTTATTTAGGGCTCACGTTCCAGTACGCACCCTTCCCAATCGATCAACGCCCTTGGTTCAACAAATTTGTTCGGTCTATGATTATCTAACGTAACAAATCGTACTCTACTTGGAAGAAGAACCGAACCGATATTAACTGGCATGCCTATAAGTCTGTACGGAATAAGACAACTTCTTTTATTTAGAGTGAAAAGCGCAAGTTCTTTGGTAAAATGTTAAATCCACTCCTTCCGAATAAAGTTTTGTGGCGTACTTTAGAAAATCTTCGTGTACATGTTAGTGACAGTCCTGATTGTTTAATTAACCCTAAAGACCTCAATGATGTATTTGTCAGTCGTGCTGTCTCACCTTGTGCTCCTGCTTTCAACCCCTCCTGTTGTGCATGTCGGTCAGTAATTTGAATTCAATGCTGTGTCAGAGTTTAATGTGGCAAGGTGCATCGGTCTCACGCGATCGGCGCAGTTGGGATACCTATAAAATTTGTAAAGCTAATTATACCACAAATCTTGCCAACTCTTACACATGTTATCAATCACTGTGTTACAACCTCGTCTTTCCCCGATGCGTGGAAGATCGCCACCGTTATCCCGGTTGCTAAAAATAAGTCTGCGAGTAGTGCTTATGATTTTCGTCCTATAAGTATTCTTCCTTGTCTGTCTAAAGTCTTCGAGAAACTGATGACAGAGCAAATTTACTTGCATATTAACAAATTTAATTTACTCTCCCCGTTCCATTCTGGGTTTAGGGCAAAGCATAGCAGTTCCACTGCAGTTATTAAAATTCTATACGAACTCCTTACGACAATAACCAGCTAACTTTGTTATGCTTTCTCGACTTCTCTAAAGCCTTCGACTCGGTGAACCATAGTCTACTTTGCATCAACTTAAGTAATAATTTTGGATTCGGGGAGTCTGCTGTACGACTGATGAGCAGCTACCTAGAAGGTAGGACTCAGCGTGTAAGAGTCGGTACCGAATTTTCAAGTCTTAAAACTCTGTGTACTGGTGTTCCCCAAGGCTCAATATTGGGGCCGCCACTATTCAGTTTATTTATAAATGACATTTTTGGCACATGCAAATCTGTGCAAATGCATGCATATGCAGACGATATTCAGCTCTACATGTATGGACCTCATGACCAATTAGTCTCCTTGTGCTCTAGGTTTAACTGTGATCTGTCCTCTATTTCATCTTGGGCGTTAAAAAATGAGCTTTGACTTAACTGTGATAAATCCTATGTGTTACCTATTTCTAAACGTCGCATTGCCTTCTTGGCCATACTTAACCTATATGTTAATAATAAGTGTCTTAAATTTGTGTCTAAAGTGATGAACCTTGGTTTTGTAATTAATTCTAGCCTTTCCCGTGGTGATCACGTAAACTACATAATAAGCAAAGTATTCATCACTTAACGTAATTAAATAATGTCTTCATCCTTTACGCCGGTCGACATTAGGAGAAAACTTGCAATACTACTGATTTTACCTATAATCTGTTATCCTGAATGCATTTACAGCAAACTTAGTTCTCAATCTGCCCATAAAATTGAAGTAGTTTTCAATCACTTTACACGTTAGGTATTTGGGTTGGCCAAATTTGATCACATTTCTAGTTGGAGATCTCGCCTATTGGGCTGTGAGATATGTGAGTATTTGAAAGCAAGGAATTGTATTTTTCTATTCCGTTTAATGTCGGATAAGCTGCCAAGCTATCTACATAATAAGCTAACCTTTCCAAAATCTGCCCGTATAAGCGGTTTAATTGTACCTAGCTATAATATCTTAACTCTGCAAGACTATTTTTTGTCAACGCCACGGGTTATGGAATTATACTCCAGCTTCTACTCGCTGCAGATTAAACAAGATCAACTTTAAGAATGTGTTGTTTTTGTACTTTCGTCAATAAGCTTTTGTGCTGTGAGTTTCGCTATCTGCTAGGATTATCATATGTGTATGTATGTATCTACACACTAGCGGACCCGGCGAACTTCGTCCCGCCCAAAATTTTTATATATTTTATTGAAACTTTTTGGTCCAACATTTTNAACTGATAATAGCACATCAACAAAATTATTCAGCAAAGACGACCTGCTGCCGTTTCGTTAGATGTATAGTTATGCGTATATTTTCAAATGTTTTTTGTTGTATTTTATATATTGTAAAGATAGCGCAACTTGGGTTTTCTTTTTTCTGTTTTTCGTCATTTCTTCTTAAAGTTGTTTTTGCTTTTGCCTTTTCTAANAGGTGGCGATTTCAAAATGGGTGCGAAACACTGTTCTACAGAAATGCAATATACATATACTTATTTCAGACGAAATACCTTAAAAGTTTGAACGCATAATAATATTGGAAAATCACATCCATTGGGACAATTGCAACGCAGGAGCGTTCGATATACTCAATGGTGGAGCAGGTCAATTTAATCTGACCTTCACGGCCCCTTTTCTCACTTGGCTATTTTTAGTAATAGCTCGAAGATTTTTAGTAATAACTCAACTACAGCGCCAACTGTCGGATTAAATTGTGAAACTACACCATCCAGAGACCCACTCAAATACACAAAAAGTTTCGTTAAAATCCGTACAAACATTTAGGAGGAGATCACTCACAAACACACCTACAGAAGAATAAAAAAAATTCATTCAAAGATAGCTAAAGGTCGGTACGATTGTAGGCCTCACACCCCTTTTCAAATAGCCCAAATTTTCTCCATGAGTATGGGCTTGATTTCAACTATATACATATCTCCATACGAAGTTCCAGTACTGTACCATGAATACTTTCAGAGATATGCAGTATAAAAAATCCATTGATATGGGAGGTGCCACGCCCCCCTTTCCAAGAGATGCCCTCTTTCTTCATGAGTATGAGATTGATTTCGTATATCTCCATACCAAGTTCCAGAACTCTACCATGAACACTTCCAAAATAGGCAGTATGAAAAATTCGGTTTGTATGGAAGATGCCACGCCCCCTTTTCCAATAGTTCCAATTTTTCTCCAAGAGTATGCGATTTATTTCGTACATCTCCATACAAAACTCTAGAACTCTACCAAAAAATTTCCAGAGATAAGCAGTATGAAAAATTCGGTTTGTATGGGAGATGTCACACCCCTTTTTACAATAGCTAAAATTTTTATCCAAGGGTATGCGATTGATTTCGTATATCTCCATACCAATTTCCAAAACTCTACCATGCACACTTTCAGAGATATGTAGCATGAGAAATTCGGTTTGTATGGGAAGTGCCACGCCCCCTTTACATATAGATTTTTTTCAGCCTAAAACCATCCTTGGGACACGTGCGGCAGGTGGCAGTTTCAAAAAAATCGGTTCAGCCGCTCTCGACCCTTGCGAAAACTAACAAACGGCTTTCTAAATATATATTAGTTGAGATATGTTATATATTATAATTATATTTTGACAGTATCCGTTGTTTCTGATTGGCGCAAAAAAAATCTTGCCTAGTGACGAATTCGCCCCTTGATATGGTCGTTACTTAAAGCTATTTATATTCGAAATTGCATGAAAATTGGAAAATAGGAGTCTATAAGCTTATCCAGGCAAAAAGCTACCTACGTACCGAATTTTAAGGAAATCGGACCATAAATACGATTTCTTCGAACAGAACGGTCCCTGGTCCACTTCTCGGACAAAATGGATCATATATGCTAATATATGCTAAAAAACTACTTACGTACCGAATTTTAAGCAAATCGAACCATAAATGCGATTTTTTGGAATAGATCGGTCCCTGGTCCACTTCTCGGAAAAAAATGATCACATATGCTAATACATGCTAAAAAGCTACCTGCGCACCGAATTTTAAGCATATCGGACCGTAAATTCGATTTTTTCGAATAGATCGGTCCCTGGACCACTTCCCGGAAAAAATGGGTCATATATGCTAATATATGCTAAAAAGCTACTTACGTACTAAATTTTAAGCAAATCGGACTATAATAAAACTTTTTCGAATAGACCGGTCCCTGGTCCACCTACCCGAAAAGAAGTAAAATTTTTTTAGCCTAAAACATGGTGGTTACCGGAAGCTATTTGTGTCCAAAATTTCATGAAAATCGGACCAGCCGTTCGCGAGATTACCTGTTACAAAAAAAGGGACTTCTCTTTATATAATTAGTATAGAGTATAGATATAGATAGATATACATAGATGTTTACGTTTATTTCGTTGTGTTTTTATTTATGGCTCATTCCACGGTGACGGGTGTGATATTTCAACTCACCTCTTAAACTGTAATATAAAATTCTTTAAAACGAGTATTTTGTAATAGGTTTCCGAGATATACACAATGCCTAGAATAAAAATTTCAAAAACAATTTAATCCGAACGAGTTATCTGAATTTTAGCCACTGTGACGGGTGTGACGAGTACGCAAACCAAATTAGCTACTGCTTACTTGCATCAGAGTTTTTCTGCTAATTATGTCTTCTGCTTATGGTTTTAAATAGTTCGTTGTATAGTTAAATAAACATTCTCAAGCATAAACATTCATAAACATTGACAAGTTGAGCATGAATACTTAAATCATTATATAAATAGGCAATCATGTTTCCTTTACACCCCTTTTACGGCTAAACTATAATTCTAAGGTATAGACAATTATATATCATTAGAAAGGTATTTTGATGCTGATGTGCAGGCAATTTTAAAAATTTCAAATTAGTTTAAAATGGAGCGATAAAATCAATTCAAAAGTCACACCAATACCAATGCCATACATGTACATGGTTGGGGCGGAAATGCCCCCTAAATGTATGCTTTAATATTGATAGCGAATTAAAGAAACGTGCTAAGCAGCAGTTCAGGAATAAAATGTATGTATGTATGTACATGAATAGATTAGACTCAAACAAGGAAGAAGGTAAAGTTGAGTATGGAGAAGAAGAAAGTGATAAATACAGAAATTAAAATAAAAGTAAAGAAACCTAGATATAAAGACAAAGAGGAAGGAAAATTTAAATACCTAACCTAATAACAATGGT
>NW_016157406.1:256731-276635 GCF_001687245.7 Rhagoletis zephyria | reverse complement strand
ATTCCACCACACCGCAGCTCACCACACCCAATTTCACCACATGACATGATATCACTTGATGTGGCATCAAAGGCAACATCATTTGGCATAAAATGAACCAAAATAAATAAGATTTAGATAGAGGTGAAAAAAGGGATAAAAAGGAAATACAACTGAAGAGTGTGCGATGTTATATTGTGGTGTGTTATGCTTCATATGTTATGTTATTTATTCTTATGTTATGGTTATGTTATGTTATGCCAAGTACTAAGCTAAACTCCCCTCCACTTAACCCATTCCAACTAATGTTATTTTAGCTCATTCAACTTACATAATCTATCCTTAATTTTATCGGTTGAATTTCAACCGCTGGGCGAACACTAGTACACATTATTAGACAACTAAGCTCACTTTATTTCTCAAAAAATCGGATTTTACGAACACATACAAGATTCTGCCACCTAAAGACGGGATAATCCTTGATCGGACTCTTCTTCTCCATTGTATGCCTTAGTAATTGTAAAGTACCTTATTTTTAAATTGTATGAGCCTATTACCTGTCAAACCGAGGCCGTTACCTGTAAAAACCGTTTTAGATACTTTTTTTGCCCTGACAAGCGAAGTAATGGTTTCTTTTTATCAGCGACAGCATAGCTTAAGTTTACCCATCGCTCGAGCAACATATCTTTATGATTAGCTTTGTCATCGCTGATTACAAACAGATATATGCCACATTTCAGATTAGCAGATAAGCAACGGTAGCAGTCCCTGGCCGAATTTATTGAAGTTTGTCAAACTTTAAATTGTGACGGATGTGACATGTGACGGGCATGACCAACATCATCGGTTCTTTTTTCGAAAAGCATATAAATACTTAAAAGCAATTCGCACATATTTCCCTGTGTTATAGCGTTACTTTCGTCAGCTTTTTTAAACTGTCCAAGACGTGTTTTCCTTAAAAAAAACTATTTTGTGTATTTTGTGACGGGCGGGACATTAAAATATGATTTGCTTCAATATATAATAAAATATTTAGTACTTCCCCGAAAAATTTGAAAATTACGCCGTTACAATGCTAACGAATTTTTCTCTCCACTGACGGCTTAAACAATGCAAAAAAGGTAATAGACTACGAAAATCAGTCTTGTAAATTAAAAAAAATTTAGCTCTCATATGGGTTTGTAAATGGTACAACCTAAAGTAAAAAAATATCTGATTTTGAGATAAATGTCAGAATTTTGGCTTTCAGCCTTGGAAGTTAGATTTATTTACTCTTACTTACTAGAAATAATACAGCCTAATGTAATAATGTTAGTTTTTAGTCTTAGGATTTGTTGAATTTTTGTCATTTTATTTTTTATTTTATTTTTTTTTTCTTTATTGTTTTTCTTTCGTTGTTTTATGTTTTTTGCTTTATAATTACTGGTGTTCTATAAAAGAGCTTTTAGATCTTATTGTACTAATGAATTTGTTTAATAAATGAAATTAAATGAAAAATTGAAATTAAATGAAGTATGTTTTTTTTATATGGAGTAAAGGATTAAAGGCATCCAGACACTTGTGCGATTCCGTTGGAGCGGATCCGCAACGTGTTTGATGCTACAAAGTTGATTACTTCGAAAACGCAAGAACGAACATATCTGTGCGATTCTATCGCAGTGAAAAATGTCATTTTATAAACGAACAAAAAATATAATATAATATAAAAATTTAATTCTTAGCATTTCTACAATAAAAATGTTTCGTTTTCTTACGTTAATTTTTGTTTCAGCTTTACTATCCGTCTATTGACCTTTCTAGTTCTCAAAATGCGGCAGTCTGTGATTTCGGCACGATGAAAGGAAGAACTGTAAATGTTCGAATAAATCGCTGCAGCAAAATCATATAAGTGTGTGGTTCCTCATCTAAAACTATGGTTGGTCTTGTTGTAATTTTTGTCGGAACAGATTCGCAGCGACAGAATCGCATAGGTGTGTGGATACCTTAACACCTTCAACAAAAAAATCTTAAAAATCAACGGTAGGTCGCAGCTACTTTAAACTTGCACTTTGTTATATTAAAATTGAATTGGCTACAAAACTGCGTACTTAAATTATTTCTATGAAATTTAATTAAAAGCTCGAAATTTTTAGGAAAGTTTGTTGATTTTTTAATGTTGCACAAGGATAGGATCTTGGATTTATACGGTTTTGGACAAAGTATAAACTTTTTTTATAATCAAATAATTAAAACTAAATAATATTAGGATAAATTGCCAAATCGTGTCAATATGTATGTGTCGTAAAGTTTTGATAAGAATTATACCTAGGAATATTGCCATAATATTAAAATTACTAATGAAAAGCTATGCCAAGTTTTAGTACCGAATCCAAAGAAGATTCCTCTGTTTTCAATTAATATATAATGACTTAAAAGTGCTTTTTGTTAAGAAGTGTACTTGAAACAAGTCAAAAAGTTCAAGTTCGGGCGGAGCCGAACATTAAATACCCGGCGCAAGTATTCAATATACTTTTTTAACCTTTCCGAAAATTACCGCTACGTAGTCAGCAGGGATGGTTTTACCAAGATTTCAAACATTTGCGATGGAACTTTTAGTTAGACATAATGAGATAAACTTATATAGTTATATGTGGGTGGTGCTACGCCCGTTTTCCAAAATTCTATAATAATGTTACTTCTTTTCAAGGGTTTGTTGTTAGTATTAATTTTGAGTAAATTAGCGTCCTTAAATTTTGAAATATTGCAGTTTCAAGCATTTCTGAAATTTACCGTTATATGCAAAGTGGGCGTAATTTTAGTCCGGTTTCAATAATTTTCAACGTTTTGCTTTTATTTAATAATCATACCCAGTTTGGTACAAATTGATTGATCGCTTACCGAGATACACATATGTGGGCATAAGTGGGCGGAGCTACGCCTATTTTCCACAATTTTATCATACACGTATTTTTTGCTAAAGAATTATTTCAATCATCAACTTTATATAAATTGGCTCAGTATTTACTGATTTATCGAAAATTTCGTAAACTACCGTTATATGGAAGGTAGGCGAGTTTAGTAGCCGAGTTTAAAAATTTTCAGTCGTTTGGTATGCTGTAGCAAGGCTAACAACTGTGCCAAGTTTGGGAGATATATATGTAGCGGTTACCAAGATATACACATGTAGTCATACGCCCATTTTCAAAAAATTTATAATATTCTTATTTTTCGTATAAAAATGATAGTAAATACCAATTTTGAGTGAATAAACCCCGTTACATAAAAGCGGTAGCAGATCTTCAGTGGAGAACTACCGGGGAATAGCTAAGCTTTCTGCAATTCCTAAATTATTTGAAGCAATTATAACAAATCAGTTGACGCATTCTATCTCTTCTGGCATTTGATATAGTCAACATGGATTTTGCAAGGGCAAATCAACTCCTACAAATTTACTTGAATTAACATCCTATATCTCAAAAGCATTTAGTGAAAGCAAAACTGTTGATGTTATATATACTGACTTCAGTAAAGCATTTGCAAAGTCTGCCACTCGTTGCTCATCTATAAACTTGATCTTCTTGGTCTTTCACCTAATTTTCTACTTTGGATCTCTTCATACCTCTATGATAGATCACAAAGGGTAATGTTTAAAAATACTATCTCTGACGTCATTGATGTTACTTCAGGAGTCCCTCAAGGTGGGGGGGTGAAATAACACAAACGGCAATAACGCAAATTTGTGTTATTTCCCAATCGAATGTGAAATAACACAAATTTGCTTTATTTCATTTCTCGTTGAGCAATAAGACCAACTTTTATGCTTAACAATTTGAGTAATAAAGCAATATAGTCACCCAGTTACATTTGATAAAAAATAGTACATGAACAAGTTAAATGGACGGATTTGTAAGTACACAATTTTGAAAGTGCCCGGCGTCGCGGCGGTCCGCGTTCGCGCGCCGCTTTCGACGTCGCGCTCGCGTCCCCCGCCCCTCCCCTCCTTTCGCAATTATGTACTGGTGGCATTATAACCGTTTAGAAAAAGGAAAAATGATAAAATAACACTAGTTCACTTCTGAAACTGCTTTTTAATGTCGTCCAAGCAATGGGAATTATTGTGTATGGTGTTATTGCATGCATCCCACCCATAGTGGAATTTACCAAGTGCCACTGCTTTATTTGAAAATTTGCCTATAAAATGTGACTATAAGGCAGTCGAATGTCAAAAAATAAAGCGAGAAAGCCATTTTATTACTTCATCTGTTTATTGCGACATGGTTCCATGCAAACATTTGCAGGTTTTCCAGCAATGTTTTTAACATATATTAAAAAGCATGCAGAAAAAATTCATACAAAAGCGCTATGTCCAATATGCGGAGCAGTTTTTAAAGACGATGCTATCCTATATTTTGTTAGACTTTTCATAAGTAAAAATATTTTGTGAATATTACTTTCTTCATATGAATTATATCACATTTTTGTTTAATTCAAGGCCTATCAAACAGGTTAAGAGCATTTGAGCAAAAACAACATTTGCCTGTATTTTGTTGTTGCTTCTGGTATCGAAGTTGCCAAAAACTGTTCTGATTTTTTTCTTCTACATCAAAGCGTGCCATGCGAAATATGAAAAAGGTAAAAAATTTAAATTGAAAAAATGAAAATTGTTGCAACTTTCTTTCTTAGTAAATTGGTTCGCTTCTCGAAGCATTGATCCACCATCCTGTGCCAGGCCCAGTAATCAGCGGTTGTGCTGCTGAGTTGGGCGAGCTTTCCAAAAGCTGCTATTTAATCGCTGGTTTGTATGGAAAATGTTTCACATGCAAATAGATTTTAACAATTTAGAAGAAATGTAAAATATTTGACATTTTCGAGAACAAATAATTTGAAAAAACTCAAATCAGCTGCTTTACTGATATTACCTGTTAAATGTGCCTTGGTTTAATTGTATTTTTGGAATAAACAAAGTTCTTTTTCCTTCTGTCAGGAAACTGTTTTGTTTACAAATAGTATAAATAAGCAATGGGAAATAAGGCAAAATTTGTTTTATTTCCAACCTTTGTTGGAAATAAAGCAAAACTCAGATTTTGGTATTATTTCCCATTTAAAAGTGAAATAAAGCAAATTTTGCGTTATTGCCGTTTGTGTTAATTCACCCCCCCCTCAAGGTAGCCACCTAAGCCCGGTTCTGTTCTTGCTTTTTATAAACGATATTTCTACAGATATACAATTTTCCAAAATTTTAATGTGTGCAGATGATGTAAAGCTTTATAAATCGTACGTTTCAATTAAAGAAAGGTCTTTGCTACAATCAGACTTAAACAGCATGGCTTACTGGTGTAAAGTAAATCTTATGCCTCTAAATCTTAAGAAATGTAAAGTAATGTGCTTCTCGCGAAGAGCTATTCATCATTCTTCTTATACAATAGGTAACCACAACCTGGAACAGGTATACAATTTTGTGGACCTTGGTATCACAATGGATCCTAAGCTTAATTTTAATCTTCATATTAATGTGACAGTCAACAAGGCTAAAGGTGTACTTGCATTTGTGAAACGATGGTCAAAAGAATTTAGTGACCCTTATATCACTAAAACCCTGTTTACAACATTAGTTAGGCCGATTCTGGAATACGGCTCGGTGGTTTGGAATCCAAGGTATCAAATTTACTCAGACAAGATAGAATCAATTCAAAAACAATTCCTACTTTTTGCTTTAAGAAATTTCCGTTGGGATTCTCAATATAACCTTCCGCCTTATACGAGCCGGTTAAAACTTATTAATCTTCCTACACTTGCCAGTCGCAGGCAAATGCTTGGTACAATTTTTATAGTTAAATTACTGACAGGCTCAATTTCAAGTCCGCTTCTTCTGGGTGAAGTTAGCCTTAATGTTCCCTCCCGGGTATCAAGACACTTTTGTCCCCTATTTCTGAAAGCATGTAGTATGTAACTCTCATTCGAGCACGTTTGATATATCAGATCCGCTTTTTAGTATTAAGAAAGCGGTACTCTCCTCTCTCAATAAATGAATTATTAACATAAAGACATAAAATCAGCTGATGAATTTAGTTCTGTAGCTAAACAGTTTTAGATCTCGACACTTAAAAAACTCCTGCCTTTCGTGACTCGGCGCGAAAATTGAAAATACTGGTTCCGTACGTCATGCGGACTGCGCCCCTCGTGCGAATGGGCGGAATGGAGGGTAAAACCCTTTGGGATTATTATTATTATTATTATTATTATTATTATTATTATTATTAGTATTATTATTATTATTATTATTATTATTGTCGGCCGCTGTGGTGTAGTGGTAAGCAGTGCGCGCTTTCACTCACCAGCACCTGGGTTCAAGCCCTGGTCAAAGCAACATCGCAAGAAATTTAGAAAAAGGTTTTTCTTAACAGCGGTCGTCCCTCGGCAGGCAATGGCAAACCGCCGAGTGTATTTCTGCCATGAAAAACAGCTTCTCATGAAAATACAATCGCCGTTCGGAGTCGGCAAAATACTGTAGGTCCCTCCGCTTTGTGTGACAATATTAAGGCGCACGCCACAAGTTGGAGGAGAAGCTCGGCCAAACACTAACATATGTGCAAGCGCCAATCTCTTATTATTATTATTATTATTATTAGTTACTAAAATATCGTAGTTTTCGTATTTCTGAAAGCTACCGCTATATGTTAGGTAGGCATGGTTATTGCCGGATTTTGCCCATTTTCAATGTCATCCGTCCTACGGTGAAAAGAAGGACGTATACCAAGTTTCGTAGATATATCTATTTTTACTCGAGTTATCGTGTGCACAGACGGACGGACAGACAGTCATCGCATAATCAATTTCTTTTTACATTCTAATCATTTATGTCTATATTTGTCTATATCTATCTCGATTCGTTTTGGCTGTTACAAACAACCGCTAGATGAACAAAGTTATAACACCCTTGTGCACAAGTGCGCTCGGGTATAAATATGTGCATTAGGCCGTTCGTTAAGAAAAAATTGTTTTGCAGTGGAAAGTTTTATTCGAATATGATAACTACGACTCGGAATCTCATGCACTAAAAAATAGAAAATATGCGCATATAATATGCACTCAAAATTCAAAAATATGCGCTATAAAAAAGTAACATATGCAATTAAAAATATTTTATTGCCGGTACAAAAAATAAGTAACGAAAACATTTCCATTCAAAATACAATACAAATTTATGTATAAATTATGTTATATTCAAACAGTGTTTAATAGTGGTTCAGATGAATGGTGGTTGGTTTAAGTGGATTGCCAACTTGGTGACAAGCAATTAGCAAGTTTGCCATTTTGATTCCACAACTCGTGCAACCTATAGCCATTTGGCGGCTGAACTCTAAAACATTCTGCAGGAATGTCTTGCGGAGTGTCTTAAACCTCATCCTTGCGAGGGCAAGGCATGTACCTCAACGGGTCAGTATCATGTGCACTAAGTTTGTAGGTATCTGCATTCCTAAGGAGCTTTGGTTTTAAGTGCGTCGTAGGACACCCAGAACTTCCGTTTAATCATGTACGATCCTGTATGGTTCCGCCTGTGCCTTGGCCTTTGAGTTAGTATCGGCTCAAAATTGAACATCGGCATCGGCCTTTTTTGGCCGATTCCTTGGATATTTTTTTTTTTCATATGTTCAGGCGAAGCGACAGACAAGAGCTAACATTAAAAAACATTTGCAGACAGCTCACAAAAATTATTATTTTGTTTGGTTGAAGATGTTTCACGTAGTTCCATACAAAAGTATGTTCGACAATTTTCTTTTATATGGAGAACACTGACAGCAAAAAAAAATACAAAAATTAACGGGATTTTAAAGCTGCTTGAAACTTGCACTTCATTATACTAGAATTAAATGGGCTAAAAAATTGCCTATCAAAATTCTGATTAAAAAGTTTGAAATTTTGGTGAAAATATGTAGAATTTTTCTAATTTTTGTACAAAGTTTGAAATCTGAATTTATATGGTGTTTGTTGTATACCAGCTAGACTTTTATAAAAAAAATAATAAACATTAAATAAACACAAGACAAATGCCAAATGTATGTACATACATACCTGGCATATAAGTTCTTATGCATTGAGTGCAAAAGAGTGTATTTTAGTACAAAACGAAATTGATTTTTATGTTCCTAAATATTTCTTACTTAGCACCATATAAAGAAGTGTTTTATGTAATGTTCATAAATGTGATATATGTACATATATTTTTACACATACATATGTATGTATGTACATATATACATGTGTAAGTAATGTTGCATAATAAGCCAATTAATTCAACTATTGTTTTCTTTTGTTTTGTTAACTCCGTTAAATTAACTGATTTTATGAATTAATACATTTATTTATTATTTTTTATAAAATCGGCATCGGCATCGGCATTGGCCGATTCTTTCCCAATAAGCCGATTAATCGCCATCGGCATCGGTACCTGAAAAAAATTGCAATCGGTCGGACTCTACTACAATCCTCCACTAATTGAGATCTAACGAAGGAAGAAGAGAGTGCGTTGATGGCCGCTTGGCTGTCTGAGAAGATATTTAGATGAATATTTGAAAAATTATAAGTATTTTTTTTCAAGCGATTTCGAACTCAATTAAAATTGTTGTAAATTAAAAAAGCAAAAATATGCAAAAACAATATGCATTTATTGTAAAATATACTAAAATACGCATTTATTTTAAAACATACTAAAATATGAGCAATAAATATGCAAAAACTGGTATTTTTTGCAAAATATGCAAAACCATGCATTTACTGCAAAATATACACTAACGATTGAATGGCATTTTAATTCAAATTTCATGATTCGCAAAGATAACTTAACCATTTCCATTTAAAGATGCCCAATAAAAACATGCACATTCAGGAAGAAAAGTTTTTAACAAAATAGTTGAAAATCGTGAATGTTGTGGTCATTTACTATGTAACATAGCTCACAGAATCTGAATTAGCGATTAAAAATAAAAAAGTAGAATAGGGTTTACGAATTTGCGAAATTATCGTTCTCTCAATTTGAGAAAACAGCATTTTAAATTTTTTCCAAAAATATCCGGTTCTCATTATCACACCGCAAAAAGCTCTCCACCAGATTAACGGTTTTCGAAAACCCTATGAGCTTGCTATACATATTTATGTATGTTTTACAATCAAATTTAGCAGTTTAAGAGTTATCTGCAAATTTATGGGGGAAATCGGACCCAATTTTAAGTCGCATCGATATTCTATTGTGAATTACATATAAAAGCTGCATACTTTTTGTTCCTATTTTTATGCTATATTAAAGCGTATTTAATTTTAAAGTATTCAGATCCAAATCTTTCGCAAAGCAATTTGAAAATATAAAAGTTATAGCAAATTTAGAAAATTATATTGAATTCAAGCAATGTATCGATACTGTACAGCACATTTGATCGTAAAATCAATTAAAATATCATTTCCATTGGCATGATTATGCACATCGCAATTAGAAAAACAGCTAACAAAAGTTTTGTTTTATTAAGCAGAAACTCACTGACAATGGCGTCCGCTGCCAAGGGTATGCGGATGGCATAGTGATTATTGATAGGGGGAAGTTCGCGAGTACCCTCTGCGACATAGTTCAAAGAGGTCTTAACTGCCAAGGAGGTGGTGTGCTGAGGTGGGGCTTAATATTAACCCTTCTAAGACAGCCATTATCCTGTTTACCAGGAAAAGAGCTCTAGAGGGAATGAGGAACCTATCCTTGGATGGGGTCGCGTGGACTCAAAACTTCTGTGGAGGACTCATGTTTAGGCAGTCACTTCCAAGGCTATGAGAGCGCTGATGGTATGCAAACGTCCAGCAGGACAGACCTGGGGGTGCACCCCAAGGATCCTAAGATGGATGTACACAGGAAGTAGTCCTTGAACTGGAGCCACTACATTAGACCGGTTCAAAAACAGAACTTTGTCTGCCTCGGGAGACCCGCACTACAATAGCCCAACTTCGCCCCTTTCCCTATGGACAGCCCCTCTGGAAGTAGCACACTTCCTGGGCCTCCCCCTAGCTGGAATAGACGACAACGTTGATGGATGGATGAACCGCCCCGAACGGGGCTTAGTAGCCGCTACAACAACAACAACAACCGGTTCAAGAAAATGTTTTAACTTTTTCATGATATTAGTAGAGAAATGAGTTGCTCTACATGTCCACAGACATTTTTTCAAAGACTCCCCCCAATATCTTGAATATCGGATTAGCAAATTGTATTTGAACGTCAAAACTTTTCGAGATAAATCTACTATCGTCTTAGAACTCAAAATGTGTATAATTGGAAGCTATTTCGGGCTATTTGAAAAAATCCCCAGGTTTGTATGGGTAGTTTTTAGCCGGGAACTCAAATATGTTGATATTTTTATCTTATGAAGCAATCTAAATTAATAGTAAACAAGTAGAAGCAATTTTTAATTTCTTTATTACGCAGAATATTCGTTTATATATATGAACTCAGGAACAAGCGGGGCAAAAATAAAAATAAAAATAAAAGTAGTAAAATAAATGGAAATCATATATTAGCAATTAAATATGTGTATGTATATATGTATAACTTGCCACCCAGCTAAGGTTTTAAAATACACAATGAACCATAATAGTGCATACGGCCATAAAAAGGGGGTTTAACTTTACAGAATGCCTCGCTTCATGGCCACCCGCACTAAGACCGAGAAACTCGTCGATCATTTTAAGATTCCCTGTCGGTTGTGCGGCAACAACCATGGAGTACGACTCTGCCCCATATACCGGGGGAAATCCGCCGAGGAAAGGTTGCGGACGATTTTAATACATCGGTACTGTCCCAACTATTTGTCGCCATACCATCGGATAGAGATATGTGGAAGCAATGACCGATGCCACCGCTGCGACGAAAAGCACCATACCTCCCTGCATATTGAAGACTACGGCGATCCAAGGAAAACGACAGAAAATCACCCCGATAACGACGACGGCTCTGACGGAGCAATTTCGCTCCACGTTTCCGACCAAACGACGTCATGGGCGCAGTAGGTAGAGGAAGAGGAGGTGGAAAAACGGGAAGAGATAATCCCTTCACCACCGAACGGCGGCTTGAAAACCCGCAATTTTCGATCGCCGCTGCAGCACGAACTCGGAAATCATTGCCTTGAAGCAGACAGTCCCATGCCTGTAGTGCTGCCACACACACAGCCAACGGGCGGTCAACGAGATGACGCGGTAACTAGTCCTTTTCGCTCAAATCAGCGTGTAACCAATTTTGGCCACCGAGATGGCGCGGAAACTCGTCCTTTTCGCTCATTTTGGCGCAAACGTAATTGCAGCCAGCGTGATGGCGCGGAAACTCGTCCTTTTCGCCCGCCTCGCTGGCAAGCAATAAGGACCGCACGACACCGACGTGGCGACCGTTCCACCCTCACCATCCGACGCATTCCATCGGGTGGGTTCCGGGCAGGCAGGTTAAAAAAAATCGCGGTTCCAGAATCAATCATGCGCTCATTCGTAGCCATCGCGCCAACCGCAATCGTACGGATCGAGTCNACGTAATTGCAGCCAGCGTGATGGCGCGGAAACTCGTCCTTTTCGCCCGCCTCGCTGGCAAGCAATAAGGACCGCACGACACCGACGTGGCGACCGTTCCACCCTCACCATCCGACGCATTCCATCGGGTGGGTTCCGGGCAGGCAGGTTAAAAAAAATCGCGGTTCCAGAATCAATCATGCGCTCATTCGTAGCCATCGCGCCAACCGCAATCGTACGGATCGAGTCAGGCGGCCGAGTTCATCTGGTGCAGGCGTTGATTGACTCTTGCTCCCCCAGCAGTACCATCGACAGGGATCTAGCAAAGGGAGCTTCAGCTTGAAGCCAGCAACGCCCGTGCAAAATATGTTCCCTCGTTCTGCGAGGAAAGTACGGGGTCGCGGAACGGGTAAACACTCAGGCGAGGCTAGTTACGCGATACAACCGACTCAGCCCCGCGGCTAACATCGACCCGACGATAGCGACGCCGTTTCAATTTATGCGTCCGGCGGATCCAGAGTTCTATCGGGCCACCCCCACTCGACTTACACTCGGGGCTGATGTGTACGCTCAGGTCATGGTATGTGGCACTCCGCCAACAACGATCAGCGGTTTACTGGCGCAAGCTTCTATGTTCGGTCTGATTATATCAGGAGCTCGCCAAATGTGACAAAACACTTGAAATTTTCTATTTATTTAGTATTGATGAATTCATACCAAATTTAAATAAAAGTGCAATGAAATGATCAACCACACCTTTTTTCCTTATTAGCTTTTTTTCTTCCATTTTCTCCCCGTAGCTAGAAACTGCAATGAGGACCGGAGAACGTTCGCACTAGATCCCCGGGCAAGGACCAATCTGCGGCAGAACTTACAATGTTAAAGTACATAATTTACAATGTAAATAAATGCAAAAGTAGGTGAGGTGGCTGAATCATCTTTGAGACGTTGCTTATAGCAAAGGGGTCGGTATGTTTAGGCCTCCACGCTAAATCAAATTCTTCAATTAAATTATCGGGTGTTCCACCCTCATGTTAATTTAACAGATGCACACATATACACATTCGTATGTGAAACAAAACAAGAAGAAAAGCTGCACTTTTCCTGTCAGTGCACTTTCGTTTAATTTCCCCTGAAAACGGAACTCTTCAAACCGTTTAGAGGGTTCGACTTCAGTTTTTAATTCTTTAAACCTTCTATTGGATTTTAATCACCAGCGATTACGGACGTTCCGCCACCACACCACTTCATAACAGAGATAATATTGTAAGCTCCCTTGAATTTTAATATAAAAAAATCTACAAAAAATCTTAAAAACCTACATAATTTGTTTAGGAAAAACTTGAATAACTGCTCCAAAACTTTACCGATATAGACTTATGAGGTATCAGTGGAAAGGTCTTTTCTCACCCTTTTTATTTCTTTGCAAAAAAACTCATTCACGTCCCAATTTTTTCTTTATTCAATACCAACACATCTTAATTCAACATGGAATGACACTCGTTTATCTTATCTTCCTCATTCATATATTGAATGAGCTTATTCGCAAAGAAATTAAAAGGGTGAGAAAATACCTTACCAATGGTACCTCATAAATCTAAATTGGTAAGGTTTTGGCTGAATTATTCAAGTTTTTCTTAAACCTATCTTTGGAAGAAGTGCAAAAACAGCATCAAAAATCTCATTATTTTCAATCCCTTGGATTTTTTTTTAATATTTTTATGTAATCTTTTTAAGCTTAAACTGTTCAGTCATCTTAGGTAATTTTTTCAAAAAATATTTAAAAAAACTGTTTTTATTAATAGAAAAGTCAATTTTTGGAGGTATTTTCAAATCGGCCCAGCTCACGTAATTCCGGTTAAAAAACAGTACCGATTTGTTTTGTATGGGGAGTGATGCAGTCTACTGTATTTCCATAAGTTGACTATGATTACTCGGCCGTCTATCATAGTAGCACAATGCCACTAAGTGCATTTTAAAATTTTCAGGCAATAGTTTCATGCGATTATCGATTATATTTTTTGTTGTTTGTGTGAAATATTTTATTTTTATCAGTATTTTTCTTTTAATCAAAATATGTTGAAATAAAAGTGAAAAGAAAAAAAAAATTTGCCAGAACCCCCCCGACAAAAAAACCTGGCTACGGCCCTGGTAGTATACATTTAGGTTTTATGTTTATTCTGTATCTGGAGATTTTTGCAAATACCTTGTAAATTTATACACACTTATATAAGAAAAGCATACCTGCTTTCGAACGAAGTAGTATTTATATCTAGTATTGCAAGAATATGTATATAGCATTCTGTGTAAGTTAACTACATACATATCGTCGATATTTTTGCAAAACCACCTAAATCGCCATTGTGACAAAAATGACATTTGGTAACCTTGAACTCCAGGCATCGACATTATGCATGAGAATCGTAAAATCGTATTAAAACAACAGAGAAAATACCGCCTATCAAGACAATGCATTCAAAGAAAAACCGTTTTTTCGATCTCCTGTAAAATTTGAGTACCGTAAGATAGGCGGTGTTTTGAATTAGTCGATGTGGGTTTTTGCAAAAACATCGACGATATGTATATTTTTACATATGAACATATGTACGCTCTTAAGACGAATGCACAGGAAATTAAAATTTTTGTAACGTTGCTAGAGCACTTTTCAGATTTATGCTTTTAACACCAAATTATTTGATTAACAAACCTGAAACCGAATCGCAAACGTACTGCAGAGAGTTTTACGCTGTCAAAAGACAACAATTGACTAAGTAAGGGTCGTTCAATATCTGGTTAACACAAACCGTATGTAAAATGTCGATAATGACATTTAACTGGGAGGTAGTGATAACCAGACATTGAAAAAACCGCCCTAAGGGTTGTTTACGCCATCTCTGGTTAACACTAACCCCCAGTTAAACATCGTTATCGACGTCACCTACTCTCGATTGTATGCATAGCAGTAGCGCTCTATGAGCAAACAGCTCCTATAAAGATTTTATCTTGTTGCTTTAAATAGAAAAGTTCTTTAAACGTACACCCTTATTCCAGAACCCGAATTTTCGTAATTCATAATTCGTAGCTACGTTACGAAAAACTAAAAATCGACATGCTGCAACCCATGCGCAAAACTGTACAGCATTGCCAGCTATTAGTTGTTTTTCGAAGCCAGCCGTATGAACTAAAACAAAGTGGAAAGGAATTCAAAAAACACTCATCATGTGCTTGTTTATAATAAAATTGGTTGATTTTACATATTTTGAGGAGAATTATGGATTCTGATGCATTTGCAATTAAAGCAGCGGAGTAAGAGCGCTTTGGCAGTGGATTCACAAAGTTATGCGGAGCTGTCGAGTATAGAAACCATGGACGCATCTATGTCAGCTTCTGGTTGAATTGTTGAGCCACAAGCTATAACTCCTCCTATACCTGAAGAACTGGTTCCAAGTAATGCAATAACAGCTTCTTCCATGCCATTGAAAATATGCATTTTGTTAGGTCCACACCACCTGGTTGCGCTTGCTTCTGCCTTTCGCCGCGCTTAGAGATTATAAGCCTTCCTAATGAGAATTCTCTTTTCTGTGTTGCCGGAGAAGAGAGTGGAAGCCCCTCTTCTACTGTGAAAAGTATACAACATTTATTGTGCATATAACTCCGGCTACGCCATTCACTGCATCTTTGCGCAGAACCCACATAGAAATTTACAAAAAAGTGCATGGTTTAAACCGAATTTATTAATAAACTAGAAATCGTCATCTTTGTTTTCAGTTAAAGCTTAATCCTTTGACTACACGTGTATGTTAAAGTTTTTAGGTTCGGGTGATGCGTTTGGATACAACAATCCAAAATCGTTGTACAAATAACTAAACCGTACCCAAGTTTCTCGATAAGAGGCAACAAACATTCTTTTTTGGTCGTTCATATAAAGCAGTGGATAAAAATATATGTATATACGAAAAGCAAATTTATCTGTTTTTGCTTAATTTTTATCTCGCTTCCGACACAGACTCGTTTTCGTACAAAATCACGCAAAATCAATATCTTACTCGTTCATTTTTAGGCATGGCATTGTTACGAATTTCGAATGTTCGAAGATACGATTCGGATTGCAGCATACCATTTCTACGATTCGTAGCAAAATCCGAACACGAAAGTGTTGCAGAACAGGGGTGATAAATTCTATCTGAAACTGAAGCATTTCCACCTAAGCTAAGCCTTTTGGCCACTTCAGTATGATAATTATAGGTACACAATTATTTCCCGTTTTCCTTTAACATCCCACGGCACATGGGCACATGACTATGTAGCATTATCCACATCGCCTGTAACGTACACGTACCTGTTTATCCGACCTTCTGCAATGTTTGCTACCAATGTGGTGACCCATACTAGCTCAGCACTTGTGTATGGTGTGGTTCCCAACCCTTGCCACATTGCAGCAGGGCGGATGTTACAATCATCCTCGGCATCTTTCGTCTCACAGGAAGCCCACCCATCCTTGGACCGCTCGTCCCGGTTGGCGATTTTCTGCGGTTCCCCTTATTACCTTACTCCTCTGATCTCTTATCTAATCCCCTAGTCATCATCCCCCTCCCTTCTGTTAAAATTTAACCAATTTTACTGCTTTCTTCAGTTAATAATATAATACAATAAAAATGTCTTAACAAAAAACATTTTCTTTTTCTTACATTTTATGAAATCGCATGTACATGTGTACGCTAAAATTATGGTGTATGTATGCACGCATATCTAAAAAAAAGGAAATCTTTGCGTTATTTAGCTTTATTTTCACTGTTGTAAACTAAATGAAGCTGGCTGCTTTTGGATATAATTCATTGACGTATACTTGAAGCCTCAAAAACAATTTGGATCAATTTGCTGCATAACTTTTGAATTATAGGTGTTTAAATAAAAAAAATAATGAAAACAAGTGAATTTTTTATGTAATTTTTAAGAGGGGCACAATTAATTATGTCATAACTTTTGAAGTACACCATATTCTGATTTGAAATTAAATGGGCATTTAGCACTTATGTGTACACTTCATATGTAGTAGGTAAGAAAAGTGTGTCTTAAAAAATAACGAAATGGCAAGTAACTAAAAGTCTGTACCTCTACATTTCACAATTTTCAAAATTTTCGGTTTATCGCGTATAGGTTTTGAAGCATGTAGTTTTAAGAACTTTTTAAGTACGTGTTGTATTCTACAAACAATTACGAATTATTTGATACCTTAGCAAGAGGTGCGCTTTCAGAATAAACTCACTTTTAATATATAAAATATTCTGCGATCTTGAGCGTATTTTTTATTCCAAACACTCCTTAATTGAAGGCACATTTGGAAAATACGTGGAAACGATCTAAATCTTTCTATAACTGCTAGTCCTTATAAAATTAAATATACCTGTAAAATGCTTCAAAAAATTTGTCTCTAGAAGTGTGTAAAAACCCTGCTTTACTACTTTTAATGATGTTCCTTCTTTTAGTCAGAATATTTCGAGAGTGGTATCAAAGCAACTTTTTTTCGACAAATTTTCTGATAGTTGGTATTACTTAATTGGAGCCTTCTAAACCCTATTGGCTCCACTTTTCGAGATAGCGGTACTTGAAACTTTGAAATTTTAATTATTTTATAAAAAAGTCCCTGAGTTTTGAAGATATTTTCCTAAAATTTTGCGCATAACCGTTTTTTATAGTACCTTAACTATTCCAAAAAACCATCGAAATCGGTTCACTAAAACATCTAGCTCACATACAACTGATTGATCAGAGACGTTAGTTTGCATTATAACTCCTCGAATTAAACAGGTTAAAATTTAGTATAGGTTCAATTTAACATATAGCACGCATAAAATTTATTATTCAGATATGAAGTTAGAGTTATAGCGCAAAAACACATATATGAGTAATCAGTTGTATTGGAGCTATATGTTAATGTGAACCTATTTCGATAATTTTAAAGAATAATTAAGGTAATATTAAAAACTGTTATGTGCAAAATTTTAGTAAAATAACTTCAAAACTGAGGGAATCATTTATAAAGTAGTTAAAATGTAATCATATTTTCAAGTACCGTTATCTCGAAAACCGGAGTTAATCTGGTAAAATGGGGTATGCCATTGAATTCAGAATGTCCCAATTAGTGAGTTCAACTTTCAAAATCTTTGCTCAAAGTTTNATCATTTATAAAGTAGTTAAAATGTAATCATATTTTCAAGTACCGTTATCTCGAAAACCGGAGTTAATCTGGTAAAATGGGGTATGCCATTGAATTCAGAATGTCCCAATTAGTGAGTTCAACTTTCAAAATCTTTGCTCAAAGTTTACAACTTGAACAGCGTAATTGGCACCCAGCTTATTCTTTTGTTTTCTATTTCATGTATATTCCTCGTCTAACTTTGGACGCACTTGATGAAAATAAATTACACTTATATTAATCGATTTAATAATAAATTACGAATAAAATGATATATAAAACATTGGTGTGCTCACAAATTTAAAAATTCAATTTTTTTTGAGAGTATACCTATTTTTTAGATTTGCTCATATAAGGCCGCCAAAGAAAATAAAAGAGAAACCAAACATTAAATCGCAAATTCACAAAGCTTTTAAAAACATTGGAAGCCCTAACCACCTACATCAAAGAGCTCTCCTAAGAGGATATGCGAGATCTTCCGGACCGGATTTTCCCAGCCTAAACAATACACTCTTGGGCTCACTAGTCGGTTTGGCGTTTTTCCTTTCTTATTGGGTGTGGCCGAACAGGATGCATTACACAAAAAAATTAATGGAACAAACACACAAAAATTTCTAAACTATATAGCCTTTAAAACAACACATACATATATTAAACCGCTCGGACTTCCTCTTTCCCGACTTTGATTTGTGGCCCTGCGCGCCCTAACAGCTTGGTTCCAGTCCCTGCTGACGAATCAGTGGGTGATCCCAAAATAAATTCCCTGCCGCTATTGGTGTGAGCTTTCCAAAGGGGGTATTCCACTAATGTGGCCATATACACGTGCAAAAAAAAATCTTATAATTCTACCACTCACCAGCGTGTTGGGCCGCGCCCTTCTGCATTCCACGTGCGATCGTTAGTTTTGAATATAATGGCAGACTAGGACAAAACCCAAAGACAAACACTAAGAACTACCTTATACTATAAAATTTTTTCCACAGGCTAATCACATCTCGACGAGGGACCTGCTGCCTACTTGGTGCTCCTAGGGAGTGGGGCGCTATATGAGCTCGACCTCGTGGCCTGTCCTCCAACTCGTGGTCTTCGTTCAAACAAGTAGCCTCTTCTACGTGCGGTTCCTGCCGTGGACGGGTGTGTCTCCGCGGAATATTTACTCATGTAATCGGGGTCGTTCTCCCCCCAAACTTGCGATCCCGGATTTAAAAGAATCACGGAACTTATTTTTTTTAATCAAAAAAACGCACTGATCTTTAAATTTTCACGGTTGTAAAGACCAAACTTAAACAAAAACGAGTATCATTCGCGCACTGTGGATGCAGCTCTTGTTAAACACGAGGCAGATTTTCCTATTTCCCACAGTTGCCCCTTTTTATAAGCTGTTTTCCACCTAGTGTTCTTCAAAGCACCGTTTTTTTCTGCATAGTTTTCATTGTTCGATTTGGCCAATCACAAGTGCACACAACCTACATCTATCCCTTTCCCGGCGAATTCCATTATTCACCACACCCCAACTCGCAGTCTGGGAGCCCCATCGCATGAAAGCTTTGTAAATTTCCCTTTGTGGTATATTTTTGTTCCCTTTGATTTATTTGACATTTGCAATCAAAACAAAGGCAATAAGCAATTAAAAAAATGCTGAATAAACAACTATATTATTTTCATTTTAAGTGTGAATTTGCTTTCTTTTGAGCGGGCCAAGGATTGTTCCTAAAAAGTGAGAGCCCAACGTGGGGAACACCCACCCTGACACGGTCTCCTGCCTGGAGAGCTAAGCCGGGAATTTGTGTACAGCGTATATCTATAAACAAGTGCAAGTGGTTTGCGGGAAGATCAATATAATTTACCTCAGTTCAAGTGTTGTCTGCTATTTGCAGGGCAGATGCGGTGTAACCTATTCGATGATCAGAACCTTTCCACTGACCTGAACCTCATCATTGGAGAGATCGAATGGAAGAGTGCTAGCTTCATTGTTTGATGTCCTTGGCATGCCATGCTCCAAGGCTCTTTCCCGCAAGCGACTCTAACAGGTACATGTTATTGCCAAGCGCTTTTGTTATTCGCCACTTGTTTGAAATCGCTTAGTACAAAGTTGAGTTTATAAACCTCTTGGCCAGGGTTAAAACGTATCTCACAGATTCTTTTATTGTAGCGCGCCCCGTTTGCCTTGTACGACTCACTCAGGTTTTCTTTTATTTTCTCGCGCATTATCTTAAGCTTG